>NW_007731888.1:8460-9907 GCF_000696425.1 Galeopterus variegatus
GTTGTCTTCTAACTCTGTTAATTGTTTCTTTTGCTTTGCAGAAGCTCTTTAGTTTGATATAATCCCATTTGTTTATTTTTCCTTTGGTTCATGCATTATTTTAAAGAAAAACCATCCACCTATCTTTGGAGGCTTCTGTCCCAATCTACACAGGGGAGTTAGAGGTAAATAAACTGGAAAGTACTTGAGAACTAGTATTTTTTGAGCAATAATCAGTGGAGTCATTTTTCTACTTCTCCATTCCTTTCTGAATTTCTTTTTGTGAGACTAGAGAGGGCAATACTGGTCTTACTTTTCCCATGAGTAAAGGTTAGCAGAGCACCCTGAATCATTAACATCCTTCTCCCCAGGGGTGACTAAGCTCAAATCCATCAGTGGAAACCATAGGGGACCTTCTCCTCTTGTTTCCGGCCCCGTGCTTCTTAGGAATGTGCTCAAACAACCACACATTCCTGATCACCACCTCCATGTGGCAAAAAGGAAAAATGGGTGGCAGTGAACCAGAAGGGGTTAGGCCATCTATTTTCTCCTAAAAACTGTTTTCGGGTAAGACATTTGTGTGAATTAGTGAGCACCGTGGCTATACAGGAACACAAGCTGTTTGCAACATTCATAAACATAATTTCTATAGATACTTATTTTGTCCTCTCAGATATTAAGAATTATATCTTGCTTTTAATCCCTATCTCTTGTTTTTCTACCTGGTGTTTTTTCAATTGCAACAGTGAAGTTACCCTTAAATTTTTACTTTATCATTGGCAATAGTTATATCATAATTTCTTGACTTAACTGATACCATATATTTTACTAATTTTTCACCCAAACTGAGTAAAGAATAGAGTGGAATGGCATGTACTTTTATCAATGTAAATGGATATAGGATTACTACTCTTATTCCAAAAAATTTAGTATTCAAATAAAATTCACAAAATAAAGTTAATAACTACATTTTAGCAACAGCATTTGCAACTTAAAAATTACATGTAATTAATAGCTAATTAGTCCCATTGGGATAGGGTTGAACTTGGTAACTTCTAAAGTCCTTTGTAGCTCTACTACCTTTTGGTTTTAATGTTCAGTATTAGCCTGAGTATCTGGTTAATTTCAGTGTAAAAAAAACCGATACCCATTTGTGATGTGACTCTACTTTCAATCTCATGATGGTATCATTTATTAGTTTTTTTAAGTTTAACTTTTTACATATGAGTGGGTCAGAGAGCATCTCTATTTTTTCTGCATTGTATAATATGTAAGCTCATTAGATTGACTTCCTCAGCCCACGATTTATCACTGACTACAGCATATATAAACCAATGTCTATGCCCTAATTCAGATGATAGATAAAGTAAATCTTATTAGATTCATATGAAAGAAATAAAAACTCTTACAATTGAGGCATATAGAAATATATGTGTATGTGTATATATATATGTGTGTATATATATAT
>NW_007731888.1:10797-16306 GCF_000696425.1 Galeopterus variegatus
TACAGACCGGCCGCTCACTGGCTGAGCAAGGGGCGGGAGCAGCACCGAGGGTTGCGATCCCATGGCCGGTCATGAAAAAAGACAAAAAGGAAAAAAAAAAAAGAAATAAACTTAAATCTCCTGTTTGTAAAACCAAAGACAATTTCCCGCCAAAGAAATACCTACAAAGAAATATAGGTGAATAATTCGAATGACTGACTCAGGCTTAAGATATTTTGATAGCTCTTTCTGCACCAAGGAACAGAAAATCTCAGGCCTGTGCCAACTGGATGTAAAAAGTCCGTCCTAAAGAGCCTGTTATCTTCACTAGGTGATGCTGCAGTACGCCTTGGCATCACCATATCAATTAGTGCGCCGGAAAGTTGCAGGATATTTCCTGTTGGCAACCCTGAAGTGAGAGAATTGGACAGCTACCACCTCTGTTGTGTGCCAAGGCCTAAAAATCATGCAAGGAGGTGAAATGATGCATGCCAAGAAAATAGCAACTGCAGGAAGAAGCAAATAATGCAACGTTTTGTGTCTTTGCTCTACATGCAAATACTCATTTACCAAGAGCAGCTTCAAACTGACAGCTTGGATTTGTGAGGACATTGTTAGCCAGGGTGCTGCTCACTGGGCAAGACAAACAAGCACATAGCCATCTCGTGAGGGGCCTGGGTAGATGCGATTCTTACACGTTCCTGTTCCTGCTTTAGCCTCTGCAGTGTGAGAATGGGGATGAGGCCAGTGATTTCAAGGCAGCTTCTAGCTTTCCTCTGGCAAACAAGACAAGGCCATAACCATAACAGACACCCTCTGCCAGGTTCCAAAATCTCTTTCCTATGACGTTCTTAAGATCTTTAAAGCCCCATCTGCCCTTGGCCAACAAGAGAAAAGAAACACGGAGTCAATGAGGAAAACGTTGCCAAGACATTGGTCATGTAATTCCTGTGATCAGTTTTGGGTTGGATGCAGTTTAGAATTCTCTACACACATTTTTTTTTTTAACTGGAAAACACAGAGTTATTGAGAGAGTGGAGGGGAGGGCAGCCCTCATCTTGCAAATGGCTCATACTTCGAAAGAGCTGTCCTGCCCCAGAACAGTCTTCAAGATGAAGGTTGTAAGTCTACCTTTGACCTTCCGGTCCCTACACACCCCCAACCCCAGCCCAAACATACTGCCTGAAGGTTTTCACACCTTGTCTTTTCAGATCTGAAATCAAACCCTGTAGAAATACACTGTTATTCAGCAGGGAAGTCTACATGGCTTCAGGAGGTAACTTAGTGAGTATTTGTGAAGTCTGATAACTTTTCTTCCAACATTTAGCTGAGAACAACTATGGTGAGGTCATGAACTCTGACTATGGAGCACAGAGGAAAGGACAACGTTCTCCTTCCCTTGTTCTCTAAATAAAAGTGCCGAGGGGTGCTTGGAGGCAGCCAGTGAATGATTCCTGAAAGGTAATGGAGAGGATGCTGCAGAAAAGAGATGCCTAAAGACAAATTTCTCTTGTCTTAAAATACTGTTAAAGTTGAATGGTTCTTTGGATGCATCCTCTCTCTCTTCCTTCACTCCACTTTTCAGGCTAATGCTCCTAAGACCTAGAACTCTGGAGTGGTGGGGATAGAAGCTACCCATTGGGGACGAAGAAATAGGAGAACCAGGGATTCAGGGAAATGAATCCTGAGGGCAGTGGAAAGCGTTGAAAGATTTTAAGCAGAGAAAAATCAATGAATCCAACGTAAGAACAAAAGATGGTAGGGAGTTAGCAGAAGAGTCCAAATATGGAGACAAGGAGGCCAGGATTCACGCCATTGTAGTACAAATGGAAGGACAAACAAGAGTATAAGTGACGGCTCTAAGGTGTTAAATAACAGGATTTTAGACCGATGGGAACTTAGTGGCAAAGGAAAGGAAGGAGTAAAGAATGACTCTGAGGTTTCTTGCCTAGGAAACTGGTGAAAAAGTGGGTCCTTTTAATAAAATAGGCAAGTTGGAAGAAGAGACTAATTTGAGGGAGAAAATAGCTTATTTTTAGATGTATTAAGTTTATCAAATTTATGTGTTATATGTCAGCTCAATCACAAATCTGGTGTAAATTTATATATTTTATAGAACACTATTAACTATATGGAAATGAATGTATTTTGTTAATGATAGAAACAGGTTAAAAGGGCATATTATGTTATGATTGTACTATGTAAAAAAACACATTTTGCATATATATACATGGGAAGGAAGATTTAATATTATATTCTCCAGGTTATTAATAATAATAACTGTGAATAGCATTACTGTTTTTACATGGCTTTTTCAAACTTTCTCATTATCCAAAATTGAATGTAATTTTTTTTGTTTATAATAAGGTATTTAAAATAAAAGTTATTTTTCAAAAACTTGGTAATTGAAAGTAATTCAAATCATTCAAATTGCTGTCATGCCAAAAGAAAAAAAAAGTTAGTTATCCTACAAACACTTTTGCAGCTCAACAGAATTGTAAGGATAAATAGGGTTTTTTTTTTCTCTCTAATTGTTTTGTACCTTATAGATATTGTGATTACATTTCATGAAACTAAAATCAGAATACATGGTTTAAAAATAAGATAGATTACTAAAAATTTCACCTCCAAATATCATGGATGGAGCGGATGCATAGAACTGATCCTAGCATAGAGTCGTCTGGGATCTGCCTGGTGCTTCTTCACGGAGAAAGAAACCTGGCTCCTCAAACCCTGAAGGTAAAGGAGGAAAGCACCTATTAATTTACCTCATTTTCGTTGGTTTATCAAAAATTCTCATTATTTTGCTGACCCTGGCCATATATATTCCTTAACTAAGTTCCATTTTTTTAATGTTTTTTCCTGGTCCTTTAGCAAGGATCACATGAAAATGGCCATTTCCACAGTTTGGGAATACTGTGTTCAAAGATATTGCCTAACAAATGTTATTCTGGACCTTTTGTATAAAGACTTACGTGATTAATTTCTTCTGTAAGTTTTTACCCAGAAAGTTTTGATTCTCCTCTAAAACTGTTATATTTTCTCTTTATATGTTATAATTATGGAATTCATCACCAGTTTCACTTTTACAGACATGGCCAGGTGACTCAAAGCTAATTATATTGCTCATTTGCGGTAACTATATTTACTTCTCTTAAATGTCATGACTTAAAAAAATTGCCTTCCTATGTGTAGTATGCTATTTCCTCCATTATTAAAGTTGCGTATTACCTTAAATTTTTTTTGGAAAAAATGGAATGTGTATTATAAATAAATACTAACAATGTTGTATGTTCCCATAGGAAGAGGCTGTGAAAGTATGCAAATACATTATGGCAACATCGTGTTACAGGATAAAATGCTATTCTATGCTCACAGCTTAAGAGAAATTTATAACCCTATTGTGTTCATGAGAGCAGTAGAACATATCTACAATATTAGCATTTTATTGTTCATGTATTTCATCAGGGAGTTTTTGAAAGATGTCCAAAGTTTTATCTTATTTATTTGCCAATAAACTTCCATTGTACAAGTGTGTGTATTGGACTAACTGCGAAGACATTAAAACTGTTGGATTGGTTTTTGCTTGCAAAAGAAATTCATAAACATAGAATTACCATTGAAATTTATGTGCAAGTGAAAGTGATGAGGATGATTTAAAAATTTATGGGAACTGGCCAGTTAGCTCAGTTGGTTAGAGCATGGTATTACAATGGCAAGGTCAAGGGTTCAGATCTCCATACCAGCCTGCTGCCAAAATATATATATATGTATATAAAATTGTGGAAAGATTGAAGGTTGCCAAAATCTTTCTCTTTGTAACTTTGCTACCTTCATGTGCATTTAGTCAAGGGTTCAGATCTCCATACCAGCCTGCTGCCAAAATATATATATATGTATATAAAATTGTGGAAAGATTGAAGGTTGCCAAAATCTTTCTCTTTGTAACTTTGCTACCTTCATGTGCATTTATACTCTAATCACAGGTAATTACTGGGATTCAGTAATGATTTCCCACTGACATTGGCTAAGTACTCTGCAGCTATAAACACACTTTCATGCATATTATCAGATTTAACCCTCACTACACTTCCACATATATTGTCAGGTTTACTCAATTTAATTTAAAAGTTTGTTATCCCAGTTTTTAGTTTAGAAAACAGGCTTCTGTGAGCCAAGAAATGATTTGCTCAAATTTACAACTTTGGATTATGGTAGTCAAATCAAATCCATATTTGGGGTTCTGCATACTATATTCCTTCCATTAGTGGAACAAGATCTTGTGATAAAATTGGCATCTGCAAAAGGAATAGAGCAATGACTTGGTGATTAAAATATTACATGTGGCAGAAAGTGTGGATCTCAGTGGAATGTAAATTCTTGGCCCCCTAAAAATGTTAATTTACCCTCTGTTAATTGTGAAATAAACAGGTTAGAGATTGAGAAAATGTGGTTTTGTGGCTTTTGTTCCCAGAGTCATTAGTGACCAACTGTGTGCTTTGATAATTATTTTTGCTTTCTGATACTAATTACACTAATTCTTGCTCACACAAATCTTCACTACTCTACATCCCACTTTCTGTTTGATTCTTAACCTCACAGATAAGAAGTTTTCATTCAGTGTCTCATTTTTCTTTCTTGGACATGTATGTTGTAAGAATTAATTAATACTCTTAGAACCATCCAAGGAGATGGTTCTAATGGGTACTTTATCCCCTGGTTAATGCAACACCCTGTCAGAGCCCTCAGAGTCAGGCAAAGAGAGGTTAACAATGTTATGTAATCTTTCGGTGTTTAATAAAGAACTACTGATTGACTGTTTGGAAAAGCAAACTGTGTGGTGCAGAGACCCAGTGGTTGATGAAGTGAAGGTCATGACTGACGAAGCCTTCATACCAGTGCTTCTCAAACGATGGTTACACACATGGCACCTGCTTGAAACAAATACAGATTCCCAGTCCCCATCTCACCACAGTATAGTTATTAAGTCTAGGATGAAACTAAAAAAGCTCATTTTAAACTAGCTTTTCAAATGATTCTGAATTTAGATTCACCAATTATTCTGGTTTGCCTGGAGCTGATGGGTTTCCCAGGATGTGGGACTTTCAGTCTGAGATAAACTGGAATGATTGGTCACTCAGATTCCAACTCAGGCCCAAATGTCCATCATCAGATGAGTGGATATGGAAAGTGTGGTATATCTACACAATGGAATACTACTCAGCTATAAAAAAGAATGAAATACCGCCATTTGCAATGACATGGATGGACCTAGAGAAAATTATATTAAGTGAAACAAGTCAGGCGCAGAAAGAGAAATATCTCAAGTTCTCACTTATTTGTGGGAGCTAAAAATAAATAAATAAATAAATACACAAAAAAAACCCGGGGGGTCGGGGGGAGGGAAGAAGACATAAGAAAAAAAAAAGATTCCAGTGCAGGTCGTCAAGGTTTGCATGTGAGGGCAATCTGTCTGTGACATGTGTCACCCCATTGATTACCAGGGTTGACTGGATGGATCTGGCTGGTA
>NW_007731888.1:17202-17863 GCF_000696425.1 Galeopterus variegatus
CTGTCTGTGACATGTGTCACCCCATTGATTACCAGGGTTGACTGGATGGATCTGGCTGGTAAGTGGGTGTCCCCACTCTCCCTCACTGCTCCATGTGTGTCCCCCCTGAAGTGTGTGCTTGGTTGAAGAAGACGACCTTCCCCAATAGAGAGGAGGACCATTCTTCGGTCAAGGGTATAGGAGTAGTTGTGCTCCCATGCTAGAAACTCCGAACAAGCTCTTAAAAATACTGTAGTAATGTTGACTTGGTTCCAGGAGTCGGCCCCAGTTTAAGGCTAACTAAAAAAAAAATTCATTTAGGGTGACTTCGGGATTAGCAATTCTCAAAAAGTAGTCCTTGGATCACCTGCTGAATATCCATAGATGAAGTACGGATGTCTGAATTTTAACAGCGAAAGTTTCATGACCACTATCTTTGAGTCTCGAACCAGACCTATTCAGCTTCAGAACCAATGAAATTACCAAACTCGCTTCTCTGAGTGACACTGAGAGTGAGAAGTTGTCTATGATATTTTTTGAATTAAGATGCATTTGTTCAAAAACTTCTGAAAGAGTGCTATCGCAATCCTATGTTCCACTGTATGGATTAAGATAGTTTTAATTTTTTGCATTTAAAAAAAAAATTTAATGAATGATGTCCTTTGTTTAGTGAGAAGGCCTT
>NW_007731888.1:19449-20239 GCF_000696425.1 Galeopterus variegatus
AGATATTCACCATGAACTCCATGCCCAGACTCAAGATGGGAATGAGAAAACTGTGAAAACAAAAACAAAAGCAAAAAACAAAACAAGCCTCATCATGACCCGAGGCTCTTGGGATCATCTCTTTAAACTGTTTTGTAAAATATTTCAAGTCTTGACCTCAGGTACAGGAGAAGTATATGCACAACATAAATGATTTCTTGCCTACCTTTGAGGGGATTTCTTTCTCTCTTCTGCACTTCATCCCTTCCCTTTCCTCAGTATTCACTTCGTGTGAAGCTCCCCCAATTTTCTAAGCTCTGGATGGTGAGAAAAACATATTGCAAAGTTCTGTGTGGTTCTTGTTAGATATGTTTCATGAAAGACTTCATTATGGCCACATGTTTCTGAGTTTTTATGTCAGCACTATATTGCTGTAATTTCCAATACCTCCTAGAACATAACAAAAACTACAGAATTGCCTCTTTTGGGGGTTCATTTTATTACATTCTTTTACATCTCCTGTTTAACTACTTCAGATGCCTTTGCTCTGACACTTTGTGCATCTGAGGCTTTTCTGGGTTTTGGTGGGCTACAAGGATGCACATAACTAGCTTATTTTTCCCAGTCGGGCAGTTTTGAATGTAAGGTGATTGTGTGTTTCAGAAATAAATATGTAAGTATTTTCTCCTATCAGAGAAGGATTCTATTTTATTAGTCTCTTAAGCAGAAAACGGGCATTGAGTTGTGAGTTGACAAATAGACCTGCTTATCCCCTAAAAATATCGATTGGAACCGCAGACTGTGTTTCTTG
>NW_007731888.1:21146-24476 GCF_000696425.1 Galeopterus variegatus
GCAACGTAGAGATGGTAACATGGTCAGTTGTGCTTATGTCCACCTTTTTTATTTCAGAAGCTTACCCCACTTCTCCAAGTTTTCTTTTTAATTAATTTGTGTTTTTAAACCATTAGGTTAAGAGAGGAGTTTTTTATTAAACCCAGTAGAACACGTAATAGGTCCTGCAGAAATCACTAAACTTGACAGCCAAAAACGGTGATCAGGATGAGAATGTGCCTGAATCGAACAGGGCGATGCTATTCGTATCTTAACAGAGACACTTGTCATGCAGGAACTTGGCAGCTGGAGAAGAAAGACTCTGAGGTGCAGAGAGAAGATGATTCTGGAAGTTAACAGATCTTGATTCTGGTTGTTCTTCAACTCGTTAGCTGTGTGGCCAGAAGTAAGTCTCTTAACCTCTCTGCTCCTTGCTTTCTTCACTCCCCACTCAAAATCTGATGAAATATATCCGATTCTGGAAGTTAACAGATCTTGATTCTGGTTGTTCTTCAACTCGTTAGCTGTGTGGCCAGAAGTAAATCTCTTAACCTCTCTGCTCCTTGCTTTCTTCACTCCCCACTCAAAATCTGATGAAATATATCAGCAAGGATTTTTCAGGACAGCTTAATCTAAAAACAAGCTTAGTCTAAAATTTTTATGGAAATGCAAAGTACCTAGAAATCCGAAGACAATTTCAAAAAAGACTTAATATGTAGCTACAACAATCAAGACAATATAGTATTGGAACAGAACAGTGAACTCTGGAGAAGAGCCAAACAAATATGTTTTGACAAAGCATTTTTGAGCTCTGACAAAGGTGCAAAAGTAATTCAATGGAAGAAAGATAGCTTTTTAGAAAATGGTGCTAGAGCAATTGTCTAATTGCCTCTACCCCCTCCCCCCAAAAAAAGAGCCTTGACTTAATCCTCACACCTAATACAGAAACTAACTCAAAATTGATTACAGACTTCAATGTAAAATGTTAAACTTTAAAACTTTAGGAAATAAACAGGAGAACATGATCAGAGCCTAACGCTAGGCAAAGAAATTTTAAACTCTATCCATAAAAGGAAAAAATCATCAATTGATTGGACCTGATCAAAATGAAAACCTTCTGCTCTGCAAAAGACCCCGTGAAGAGAATGAAAAGAAAAGCTACAGACGAGGAGAAAATATTTGCAAACCACATATTCGACAAAGACCTTGTTCCTAAAAGATATAAAGAAATCTCAAAACTAAATGGCAAAAAACAATCCAATTAAGAAAATGGGCAAAAGACCTGAACAGAATTTTACCAGACAAGATATACAGATGGAAAATATGTACATGAAAAGTTGTTCAATCTCATTAGCCATTAGGTAAATGCTAGTTAAAACAAGCCATTATGTATCTGCAGGTTAAAAAAATGAGATACCACCTATCAGAACAGCAAAAATAAAAAATAATGATAACACCAAACATGGGAGAGGACATGGCAGAAATGAATCACTCACACACTGCTAATGGGAATGTAAAAGGTACAGTTACTTTGAAAACAATTTGACTGTTTCTTATAAAACTAAACATACACTCACCATATGATTCAGTAATTGCACTCTTGGGCATTTATCCCAGAGAAACGAAAACTTATGTTCAATAAAACATATATATGAATGTTCATAGCTATTTTATTTGTACGAGCCCCAAATTGGGAACCCAAATATCCTTCAACTAGTGACTGATTATAGATAAACTGTGGCACATCTATACCATGAAATACTATACAGCAATAAAAAAGGAATGAGCTGTTGACACAGGCAACACCTTGGATGGATTTCAAGGGAATTATGCTAACTAAAAAATAGCCGATTGCAAAAGGTTACATATTGTGTGATTGCATTTATATAACATTCTTGAAATGACAAAGGTATAGAGGTGGAGAACACATTAGTAGTCAATAGAGAGGGGAAAGAGGTGTGTGTGTGTCTATAAAAAGGTAGCACAAGACATGCTTGTGAGGGGACTGTTCTGTATCCTGACTGGTAGTGTTACATGAATCTACACATGTGATAAAATTGCATGAAACTAAATACACACACACACAATGCATGCATGTATAAATGGTGAAGTCTGAATGCATTTGGTGGATTGTGTAAAAGTCAATTTTTTGGTCATGCTATTGAAGTGTAGTTTGATAAGATATAACTATTAAGAAACTGAGCAAAGAATATATAGGATCTTCTGTACATATTTTTCAATCTCCTGTGAATCTATAATTATTTCAAGATAAAAAGATTTTTTGAAAGAAAAATTATGAAGACTCCCTCCAGGATTTTTTATTTTGAAATTTAACCTATTTGTATGAGAAAACTGAGCTCTTGCTGACCACTTTTTCCTTCCCATCTAAAACCTACTCAACAGGAAGATGTTAGAAGATAAGGGTAACAGAGGGCACCCGAGACCCCAGGAGCTCAAATGCTGTGTTCTTCTACAGCAATACTAGTGATCAAAAGAATGAAGGATGGAACTCTGGCGTGCTTTTGTAAAATTGTGCTTTTCAAAGTTCAGCATATGTCAGATTCACCCGAGGGCTTGTTAAAACAGATTTCTTCACCCCAGCCCCAGAGTTTCTGATTCAGTAGGTCTGAGGTAGGGCTCAAGAATTTGCATTTCCAGCAAGTTCCCTTGTGATGTTGATGCTGATGCTGATGCTGCTGGTCAGGAGACTGTGCTTCAAAAACTACTGACGTAGAACGTCTGAGGGTAGCAATTTAAACTCTCCTAAGAAACTTCCAAGTAAGATGCAGTGAAATAAATTGCTTTAGAATTCTCTGTATTTACATTTCCTTATTTGTATAGTTTTCTTCTTCCTCAACATGTTGACTGATTAAAATGATCTTTTTGGTTCTTTATCTGTGTGGCTCAAGAATATGTCATTGAGTTCATTTACAAATCCTCTAGTTGCCCATCTATCTCATTCTCAGAAAATATTATCCTAGAAAAATCCATCAGCACAACACATAAGCTCCTAAATGTACTGCACAATTGGCATGCAGAAGAGTAAAAGAAACCAATGAACTACAAAAAAATCATCTATACACAGGCCTCAAAATGAATTAGTAAGTTATATCTTATAACAGAGAATGGGATCTCATTAAGAGTTCACTGTTACAGGTTTCTTTAATGTTTCTAAAATAGACATGCTATCCTAGGCAGATAAGTATGATGGTAACTCAGTCATGCCCTGGACTCAAATGCCCTTTCTTGTTTCCATTTTTGCTTTGCTATTTATTAACAGTCTTAATTTGGTCAAAACAACTGATGTCAGCTTCAGTTTCCCCACACTTAAAAAGAAGATAATAATGCCTA
>NW_007731888.1:25423-26305 GCF_000696425.1 Galeopterus variegatus
CAATTATTATCATTAGTTATCCTTTTATTGAGCAATTGCATGTCCCAGGCTCTTACTTTTGTTTTCGTATTAAATCTTTGCAACCAGTCTATGAGATTGGTACTCTTCTCATTCAACCTTTGAAAAAACTAAGACTTAAAGAGGCTAGCATCTTGCTCAAGGTTACCCAGTGCATTAGTTTACTGGAGCTCCATAACAAAGTACTGTAAACGGATGGTTCAAACAAGAGAAATTTACTGTCTCACAGTTCTGGAATCCAAAAGTCCAAAATCAAGGTGTCAACAGGGTTGTTTCCTTCAGAAGGCTGTGAGGGAAGCATTGTTCCAGGCCTCTCCGCCTGGCTTGTAGACGACCACCTTCTCCCCGGGTCTCTTTATATTGTCTTTCTCCTGCTCATCTGTCTCTGTGTCTGAATTTTCCCACTTGAGAAAAACACCAGTTATACTGGATTACAACCTATCCTAACACACTCGTTTTAACTTGATTACCTCTGCAAAGACCCTGTCTCCAAATAAGGTCACATTCTGAAGTACTGGAAGTTAAGACTCCAACATATCTTTTTGGGGGGCACAGAATTTAAACTCATAACACACNGTCAAAACAACTGATGTCAGCTTCAGTTTCCCCACACTTAAAAAGAAGATAATAATGCCTACGTTGCAGGGGTTCTTGGGAGAATTAATAAGAACGCACAGTGTCTGACACTCAAGGTCTCTAAAAATAGTTGCAGTGATGATGCTGAGGAAGGTGGACAGGATGATAATTATCAATAATGTTATTTGCTGATCATATTTGAGCACATATCCTCCAAAGGTAAATAGCAATTATTATCATTAGTTATCCTTTTATTGAGCAATTGCATGTCCCAGGCTCTTACTTTTG
>NW_007731888.1:26704-26992 GCF_000696425.1 Galeopterus variegatus
CTCTCTCTCTCTCTCTCTGCCCTGTGAGGATATGGCAAGAAAGTGGTCATCTGCAGACCACAAAGAGGGCCCTCAACAGACACCAAATTTGCCTGCACCTTGATCTGGGATTTCCCAGACTCCAGAACTGTGACAAGTTAATGTTTGTTATTTAAGTCACCCAGTCTGTGGTATTTTGTTACAATCGCCTGAACTGAGACAGGCAATATAACACATTGCCTTCCACTATGGGACACTAGGGAGGTAGGGATCTCATTGGCAGCACTCAGCAGCCAAGTATATTTGATC
>NW_007731888.1:28521-29496 GCF_000696425.1 Galeopterus variegatus
AGTATTCTTTCTTTTTTTTTTTCTTGACTGTTAAGGGGATCTCAACCCTTGGCGTGGCATCATCCGCACTGCGCTCAGCCAGTGAGCACACCTGCCATCCCTATATAGGATCCGAACCCGTGGCCTCAGGGCTCTGAGCGCCGCTGCGCTCCCAGCGCCGCACTCTCCTGAGTGAGCCACAGGGCCGGCCCTCAGTATTCTTTCTTACTTAGAAATAATATAGATATCCAATGAATATTCATTTATTAACTCAATCTAGTATCCAATCCAAGGTTTTAAGTTACTTAAGATCTTGGAAATTATCTTCAAGCTGACGTACACAAAATATTATTACTGTTGAAAGTATGTCATAATAATGATTCAATTTGTTTAAACACAAATTTATATTTTATTATGTTAAACACTAAGCAGAAGTAATTCTGGATTATTTGATCAGTAAATCTATTTAAGTTTAGGAAGAACATACACAAATAGAATAAAAATGTTTGCTTATATTATAGTTCACACTGATAACTCAGAGTAAACCTCTACTTTTATTAAATCAAAATTATTAAAATTCTTGTTTAATATCTTGTTTGTTCTAGATTATGTGAACTTGAATTCCTGTTTCTGAGTTAATTTCTGTTAGACACATCATTTTTGCCCCACATTAAAAATATCTGAAGCTTAATTTCTTTAATTTCTGAGAATTTTAGAAATATTCAGTTTATATAAATGTTGATTTCTAAGCCGATTGGAGTAAAGCTTCTTTAAGAGATTTTATAATCGGGCCGGCCCGGTGGCACACTGCTACAGTGCGCCTCTTGGGAAGTGCGGCAGCGCTCCTGCCAAGGGTTCGGATCCCACACGCAGACCGGCCGCTCACTGGCTGAGCGAGGGGTGGGAGCAACGCCGAGGGTTGCGATCCCATTGCTGGTCCCAGTCTGGTACGGGCGCAACACTGAGGGTTGCGATCCGTTGCCGGTCACGAAAAAA
>NW_007731888.1:29675-49299 GCF_000696425.1 Galeopterus variegatus
CTGGAGAAAGAGGCCAGCTGCAAAGCAACCGAGAGTCCCAATGGGAATCTGGGCATCAGACGTTAGTTTTCAATGACACCAAGTCAGGGAAAGAGAAAAATTGGAAGTATTAGTATGTGGAGGAGAGATACCTTCCTGTAGAATCTCATTCAGATATATAGAATATAATTCTTAAATAGAAATGGTCACTTCTGTTTAACAAAGGAAAAAGAGACACAGAATTGTGAACGTCTGTCACACACCAGCATTTTGGAGTAGACTTTTAATAGCCATACATATCCCTTATAGTATAGCTTGGCAAAAAGGAAAACATTTGTTAATAGACCTAAATACCTAAATGCATATAACCTCCATATAGCACTTAAAAATAAAAGGTAAAAAGTATATAAGGGCCGGCCCGGTGGCGCACTGCTACAGTGCGCCGCTTGGGAAGTGCGGCGGCGCTCCCGCCGAGGGTTCGGATCCCACATACAGACCGGCCGCTCACTGGCTGAGCGAGGTGCGGGAGCAACGCCGAGGGTTGCGATCCCGTGGCCGGTCCCGGTCCGGTACGGGCGCAACACTGAGGGTTGCGATCCGTTGCCGGTCACGAAAAAAGACAAAAAGGAAAAAAAAAACAAAAAAAAAAAGAGATTTTATAATCTAATTTGGTGATGAGTGCTATCCTGCAGTAGAGAAATATTACATACTCACATAATGAGAGGCGAAGTCCTTTCTGAATTACAAACACATAGGCATGAACACACAGATGGAGTTTAGCTTCCATTCTAAAATTTAAGCCATGGGTCAAGAGTAAATATAGATTTACAAAAACTCGCTGCTCCATATCAAAGAACTGTTCTCTTCTCAGTGGGTATCATTCTTAAGTGATTTGAGCTCAAAATAGATGAAATAGACAAACAAAAAAGATTTGGTTAACAAACCAAATTCTTTGTCATTTTTCACCCAAAAGAGACAAGATCTCTATAAACCTGTAATTCATTTACAGAGATCACCAAATAGTCAGAGCACAAAACCAAAGAAACCAGCACCAGAAATCAAGGGAGTATTAAAAAGGGCTGAAAACCAAATGCTTGCCATGCTGCCAGTGAACAAGAGTCCATAGCACATGACCAGGAGTTACACTCGTTCCTGGGTCCCTGGACCAGCAATAGAGCCCAAGTGGCCCCAAAAGGCCTCCTTCCCTGGGTGGATTGAACAAGGATCCAAATGCCAGAGCCAATCTATCCAAGTCAGGCCACCTGAGTACCAAAGATAAGGTGCACCAGGTAATAAAGGAGATGGTTTTATTCAAACTATTGCAATAGAGAGAATTTTTACTAATGGTGAATATCCTGAAGAGAAGGAAGGGGGCCTGGGGCTTTATGGAAGCAGGTAAGCAGGGGATTCTCCACATGTCTTATGGGAGTCATGAAGCAGGGTGAAGATGGGTCTCACCTCAGAATACGTGAGGACAGGTTGGTCCTTTGTGGTTGGTCTTTCACCAGACACAAATATGCAGAGATTTCATACTTATTGCTGTTTTCCAGAAGCACAAGGCTCAGATAAAGTTCAACATTTGCTTTGTGTTTTATTTTTTCTCTCTCGTATCCTTTGACCCATCCTCTTTGCTGAGGCTGTGTGAAATTATCTTTACTTTGTACTTTCTGATCAATTCTGCAAAAACAGTTGACATAGAGCATCTGGCTAAGTTCCACTGCATTTTAGTCACTTATGCAACATTATCCCAAGGAAGGTTTTACCTCTCCTAAGAAAGCAGTGAGGTGAGATGCTTTGGAGATGGCTTTGTATTTGATGAGAGGAGGGAAGAGGTCTAGCTTAGGGGATCACAGACTTTTTGCCACTGAAATCCACAGTCCAAAATGTATTCATCATTACCTAAGTGTGTGTTTATTTAACTCTAACCACAGTTTAATGATTTTCCTAACATAAAACTTCACTATGTGTGATAACAAATATTTTCTACTATTCTATTTCATTTTTTAAAGCTGGTAATGACTCATTAAAATTGATTCGCATTAATACAATGCAGTACACTGGCTAGTATATCTTTTTAAATTACTTATTTTTTATTATAAAAATAATATAGCAAGCTTTCAAAAATTGTACTAGTATCATTTTTTGTGGGTGTTTAAGAAGACAAGTGTATTGCCTTCCAGTCTTTTTTTACATAAATATGTGGCAGAATCCCATAAATACGTTCATAGATCAGCAGTTTCCAGTGCCGTGTTTGGACTCTGCTGGTGTTTTGCCAGAGAAAGTCTGTAATGAAAAGTTGAGGGAAATAATGAAAATGTAGCCTGCAGAGATGCATAGTCAATCATTTATTCAACACACATTGAGTGCCTTTCATATTCTGAGAATAGTTTATGGTAATTCGAGACAAATATAAAAAGGCCAAGTTACTGCGTAGGTGAATCTTACATTCTAATAGAAGAGAAAGTTTGTTGTAGTTCTTTTATTGAAAAATATACTTTTTTCTCCTCATAGTCCACTTTTTGACAGGGTCCCTCTAGAATGTGTGCATGTACACATATCACATCTAATATATTACATGAGTGTATAGCAGCATGCTCATATATATATCAAAGTGTGAAAATATTCTTCTGAGTCGTGATAGTAGATGCTAATTTTGTCTCGCTTGAACAATAAATTTGAAAACTTGATGTCAATCCCCAATTTTTTGAAGTATTATTTTACTATCTCAGGAAATCTAAAAGTCTAGAATACACTAGATAACTTATTTCTGCCCCCACCCTACCATGAGATGATGATTCACAGGTGGTCCTCTGACCCACCTCCTGAATCAAGACCACCTTGGAGAGCAGTGTCCCCTGTCCCACTTCTAAAATTTATTTGAAAATCAATAGCAAGCTCTGAAATAGTAATGTTTAGGGTCATTTAGAAGAAAGATTAGTGTAATGAATTTTGGCACCCTATTTAAGGCAGAAAACCACTACCATGTGTTAAGTATAACCATATTTTGTGCAGTATGTGATTCAAGAGAGCGATTTAATAACTATAATCCAACAAGTGTTGAAAACTCTAGCCCCGTGTATAATTTCCAATACAGGACACATATAAACAGAATGGAAAACCCAAGAATTAAACTGATGACTGTGTCGAGCTCTGGAGAAACTTCATTTTAAGACACAAAATCGAATTTTCCCCTTCATTTCTGCACACTCACCTCCCGCAGGCTTCCTTGGGCATTTATGCATGAAGGCATGGGGAGAATTTGACTCAGTCTCTTTGTCTGTCGTCTCTTTTCCACTCCCTTCTGAAATAACACTTCACAATTGGAGAAAAAAATAAGTATTTGACCCTCCCACAATGAATGACAACAATGCCAATATCTGACCCTTATATAACACTTATTGTGTGCCAGGGACCATCCCATGTACTTTACACCTAGGAACTCATTCAATCCTTACAACCCCATGAGACCGGCACTGATACCCCCATTGTACAGACAAGCAAACTGAGACACAAACTCGTATGAACCGAGGTGCTGATCCTTATATAACACTTATTATGTGCCAGGGACCATCCCATGTACTTTACACCTAGGAACTCATTCAATCCTTACAACCCCATGAGACAGGCACTGATACCCCCATTGTACAGACAAGCAAACTGAGACACAAACTCGTATGAACCGAGGTCACACAACTATTAAGTGATGGAACTAAAAGTCAAACCCTGGCCATCTGGCTCCTGAGTCTAGGCTCTTAATCACTGCGTTCTAGTACCTCCTGAGAGAAGAAAACTTAGAATGGGCAATATTAGTACCCAAATGCAAGTGCAAAATGAAATGGAAGTCAGCACAACAGCTTCTTAGTTACCCAAGATCAATAAGACACCTGCGGACCCTTGACTCTGGGTTACAGGTTCGTAGATCTGAGTGACCGCTCTTGTGAATTCAAGTGCAGGTAATAAAAATACTCAGATGTGGGACTCACCTTCCAGATTAAAAAGGGAGGTACACAATTACTTCCCCTCACCCCCCATTGCATCCCAAAAAGATATTGTTTAAATCAGTGCAGGACTATCAAATAGTAAGTGTCTGAACATCAACGACTTATAAATAGGAAAGCTAAACTAATTCAACTTTCCTTTTCCCTAAACTCTCATTTCTGTTCAATGTAGACGCCTGTGGGTTTTACTCTTGCTCCAGTTTATATAATAACATTCCAAAATACTTAGGTGAACTTTTATGAGGGCTTTTTCCACACATCTCTCCTCCCCTCATTATATTCTGTAATCAGCTTTATACAAGAGCTGTAATTCATTCACTTCTTTTTCGCCTGTGGGTTTTACTCTTGCTCCAGTTTATATAATAACATTCCAAAATACTTAGGTGAACTTTTATGAGGGATTTTTCCACACATCTCTCTTCCCCTCATTATATTCTGTAATCAGCTTTATACAAGAGCTGTAATTCATTCACTTCTTTTTCTTTTCTTTCTGTGTAGTAAGTTCTGGGATTTGGCTGTCAACCGAATCCTGAACTTGATAATTAGATTGTTCACAAGCTCCAAACATGTTGTAACTCATGCCATAGACATGCGTACTTCTCTGCCCCAACTTGATAAAATGAGTGATACTGGGACACTGCTGTCATACACACCCCCAAACCTGGGTGTGTAACCTTCAACTGCCTGAACTTGTTCCGATGGAAATGGGATTGCTGAAATGACTGCATGTCCTCACCGTGCTGGTTTTCTGATGCAGAATGCAAGACGGATAAAGCTCCCCATTGAAAAGCCTGGGGCCAGAAGAAGAAAATCTCTCTGAGGCAGAAGTACTTTGGAGAAACTGAAGGTGGCATCCTAGGCAATTCAGAAATCATCTGTAGTAATGGACATAATACCATTAATTTAGCAAGCAGTCATAGAAAAAATATGCAACTTTAAAGAAAGTACTTGGCTGTGCCAAGAATTCCACCCTTCACCTTCAAACAGGATCAGCCCATAGAACAAAAATACCAGATGTCTTAGTCTTTGGTTCTTTTGTTTCTGACATTCTTTCTTCATCCTTTCCCTATCCCCGGTTATCCTTTTTTAATCCCTATAGACGAGTACCTCAATTTCTGAAATTAATTTGTGTTGGCAGTAAGTACCTACTTAACTTAGTACCTTTCTCAGTAACTCTCAGGTCTTGATTCCTCCTGTCCTTCCAGAGCCCTTCCCCATATCTTTGGCTAAATGCCAGAGGCTTGTGACCATTTGGTACTGCATAGGGCAGGATAGTTAGCGGAAGAAAATCTCATAAAGGATCAGCCTAGTCTTTGTGATTCAGGGTAGCTTTCGATGGCCTCCAGCACCTTCCTTGGGCTGGGCCGCCCCAGACCTTGCTCACCTGCCCTGCTCCCTCTGCTGTCCTTCATCTTCTGGTCCCCTAGACCTTCCTTTCCTCCCGTCTCTCTGCCTTCCCCCCGGTTACTTACAGTTTAGGTTACAGGAGAAAAAAGCCTCATGTTTATTGGCCACCTTAGGATCACCTTCCTACGTTAAAATCTTACATAAGCATCATACATTTGTCCAAAAAAAAAAAAAAAGAAAGAAATTAATATTGGTTGGGCCGGCCCGGTGGCGCACTGCTATAGTGGCCCGGTGGCGCCCCCGCCGAGGGTTCGGATCCCACATACAGACCAGCCACTCACTGGCTGAGTGAGGGGCGGGAGCAACACCGAGGGTTGAGTTCTTTGATGTATAGTGAATGCCAAGGAAGTCTGACTTATTTGCACTTACAGAGCAGAGACCAAAAAAAAAAAAAAAGCTGAAGGTGTGAAAGCAAGTATCAGCAGTAGAATTTATTGGGATTCTCCGTAAAGTGCTAGCAGTTTTGTAGATTATTTGCAGCTGTAGAGCTATAAACACCTGACTGCAGACACCTCATTTCCTATCTATTCTACAAGGCATGTTTTCCTTTTGAAAATGTGTGTTTTTTAGTTCACTCTGCAAAATGACAATAAATGTTATCAAATATACTACACACTTACCCATCCTTGATTGTAAAACTATTACAAAGTATATACCTTAAGTTTCATAAAAGCAACTTTGAAAAATGGACAAAAGTATATTTGTCATGAGTTTCTAAATGAAGAGACTTTTGTAATAATTTGCTTTATTTTGCTTATGCATCGTTTGTTTTTCCTTCAAATCTTGAAAAAGTTAAGAATATACATGAACAGGGTAGAAAACACCCAAATAATAGTCTGGCCAAGTCCTGCAGATGCCAAAACATGAGACAGTTTGCCAAGCTGAAGGGCCCTGGCTGCTCAACAGGCCTTTTTCCAGCTCTTCCTCTTCACCTAGTCTTATATTAAAGAGTATCAAGCTTGCATAGAAAACCCTTCCCCTAGGCCACTTGCTAACAGGTCCCATTTATTAACTACTTAAAAAGGAACATAGTAGGTATGTAATAGATACTCAGTAAATGCATGTTAAATGAACAAACGAATGAATGACAGGCATTGTGTTCCACATTGCAAATACGTCATTTCATTTGATCCTTAACATCCCTCTGCTATCAGGAATCTCCTGTTATCATCTCCATGTTATGGACAATAATCTGAGCATGGTAGGAAACAGCCACTAAATAGATGGCAGGTGACCTCAAAGCTTGTGTACTAAGCATCAAGGGACACTGTCTTCCTCTCCAGCATTCTGCGGAAGTGCATGTGTGCACAGAAGGTAGTAAGTTCAGGAAAGTTCAGGGCACTGGGAGAGTATAAGAAGAGCGGTAATGGTAGAATTTTACTCTCGCCGTGACAGCCCCATGTTCTGCTCCCTGGCAGACTCTCACGTTTTGCAGTCTCTTCTCCTGCCTTGCTGCATTTGCCTTGTCCTTCCCTGCAGTAGTTTCTCTAAGGCTGTAAAATTAAGTGACTAACCATCAAAGGACAGAATATACTGGAAATCATTAGCCATTTTTATTTTCAATTAGCTAAACATAGATTAACTTTTTTTTCGTATTTTTCATCATACTCACATGATTGTGGAGCTTTAGAAAAATCCTGAGACTATCTTGTGTGGGCCTTATATAAATTCTAACACTGTCAAATTCTCCCAATAGCTTTTTCTGAATTCATCACCAGTGTAGAAATCTAAACCAGGGCCGACCCCGTGGCTCACTCGGGAGAGTGCGGCGCTGGGTGGGAGCGCCGAGGCCACAGGTTCGGATCCTGTTTAGGGATGGCCGGTGTGCTCACTGACTGAGCACAGTGTGGACGAAGCCACGCCAAGGGTTGCAATCCCCTTACTGGTCACAAAAAAAAAAAAAAAGAAATCTAAACCAATACTGAGTGCAACCTCAGGATCTGAAAGGCTGATTTCAACTTTCAAACCTCCTCCCTGATATGCTGGGGCTGTGTAAACATAGGCAGAGAGAAGCGGAGAGCTGAGGGTATGTAAGAATCACATAAGATTAGAAGTGGAGGAGACCCTACAGATTTTGAACCCTACCTCTTCATTTCACACATGAGGAAATGGGATCTAAAGCCAGCAGTGGAACTGGACTCACACCAGCCTGTTATCTGGGTAATTCTAATAAAAGGCTATTAGGGAAAAAACCATCCATGTGGGTAATAAACATTTTCTATTTTCAAAGGTTGACATCCTTTATTAATTATCACTTTTTGTAAATTAACACAACTACAGAAAAACTATTATGTAAGAAGAATTTGACTGATAAATGCCATAAAATAAATTCAATTCAGTAATCATTTATTGGGTGTGTTGCTTTGCTTAATTTTTAATACTCTGTGTTATTACAACTTGATTTAAAGCAGTCACAGAAATACATAAGTGTAAAGAGTTAATATACCTCATTGAATTAATTTAAGAGAATTAAAATTTTTAAAAGAAAAAAGAAAAAAAAAAAGGAAAGAAAACATTAAAGCCAGAAGTAAGATAAGCACACAAAAACTATGCCATCAAACTCAGGGAGGAGGCCTAAATGTAAATCAAGCTTCCTAGTAAGCAAAGCAAAGAGAGGAAACCTGCTTCATAATTGCTGTAAGACACAAACAAACCAGTTGTCAAGATACTGCACAGCATTCTATGAGATTAAAAGACCAGAGAGACATTTCTTGTCTGGTTAATGAGGACCTGCAATTTACAATGCACTGTGGTAAGACAAAGCAGAAACTGAATGCTATTGTCACTGAACTTACAATTTGGTTGGAAAAGACGTTAAAAACAAATTGTGATATAAATGTAAATAAAATGAGTGCTCTAGAAGTGATTCTAATATATTATGAGATAGAAGAAAAAGAAAGGTTTCTGAAAGGTGGGATTTGGAAAGACCTCAGAGAGGAAACAGTACAATGACAAGGCCTTGAAGACTGCCTGGACTTGCAAAGAAAAAGGTCAGGAGAAACACAGAATGAAAGAATTGGGTCATCAAAGGAGCAAGCCATTTTGCTAATAGATTGTCAAAAAGTGTAATGTCTGCACTACTGTGTGACAATGACAGATTTTTTTCTTCTGTCACCTAAAATTGTCATCAATGAAAATTGACTAGGCTGTGTGATATTTATCAAAGCCACATTTAGCTATGCCAGTGATCTTTTCAAATAAAAAGTAAAAAGGTACATTAAAATGTCTCAGCATAAAGGAAACATTAATATCTCATCTGTTTAAGTCTGTGACCTTTTGGATGGAAACTCTGAACAATGTGTAAATGATAGTTTCACAACAGTGTGCATTGCTGTGTAGGAGCAGAAAAGGATCCTTGGATTTTTAAAACCTTCTTATGAAATATGAAACTAACAACCACAAGGATTAATCGCACCAGTGAGGCAGGAGGGAATGCTTGCTTTTTGGAAGCGAAGTTACTTCCTTGTCCCTGAGGTAGCATATACGCTCTTGCAGAAATCCTTTACTAAAAGAGCTCCAAGGAAGTTTATTGCCATAAATGCTTACACTGAAACAATAGAAAGCCTTTTAACAAACAACCTAACATTACATCTCAAAAAACTAGAAACACAAGAACAATACAATCTCAAAATTAGTAGATGGAAAGAAATAATTAAGATCAGTGTAGGACTAAATGAAACAGAGACCAAAAAAACAATACAAAAAGAACAATACAGAAAGATCGAAGAAACAAAAAGTTGGCTTTTTGAGAAGATAAACAAAATAGACAAAACATTAGCAAGGCTAAGTAAAAAAAGAAGAGAGAAGACCCAAATAACAAAAATCAGAATGGAAAAAGGAGGCATTACAACTGATACCACAGAAATTACAAAGAAACATTAGAGAAATATTATGAACAACTATATGCCAACAAATTTGAAAAACTGGAGGAAATGGATAAATTTCTGTACACATGAACTTACCAACACTGAACTGAGAAGAAATAGAAAACCTGAACAGACCAATAATGAGCAATGAGATTTGAGTAGTAATCAGAAGTCTCCCAACAAAGGAAAGCCCCAGACCAGATGGCTTCACTGCTGAATTCCACCACACCTTTAAAGAAGAATTAATACCAATTCTCTTTAAACCATTCCAAAAAACTGAAACAGAGGCTATTCTCC
The DNA here is from genome assembly GCF_000696425.1 of Galeopterus variegatus. Taxonomy (NCBI): domain Eukaryota; kingdom Metazoa; phylum Chordata; class Mammalia; order Dermoptera; family Cynocephalidae; genus Galeopterus; species Galeopterus variegatus. Next base: position 39,223 of record NW_007731888.1, read on the forward strand.
CGTACTCATTCTATGATGCCAGCATCATCTGGATGACAAAATCAGACGAAGACACAATAAAAAAAAGATAACTATGGACCAATATCCTTGATGAACATAGATGCAAAAATCCTCAAAAAAATATTGGCAAACAGAATAAAACAGCACATCAAAAAGATTATACACCACAATCAAGTGGAATTCATCCCAGATATGCAAGGATGGTACAACATACCCAAATCAAAAAATGTGGTACATCACAGCAACAACATCAAGGACAAAAACCATACAATTATCTCAATAAATGCAGAAAAGGCATTTGACAAAATTCAACATTCCTTCATGATAAAGACTCTCAACAAACTAAGTATAGAAGAAAAGTATCTCAACACAATTAGAGCCATATATGACACACCCACTGCCAAAATCATCCCGAATAGGGAAAAGCCAAAATCTTTTCCTTTAAGAACAGGAACAAGACAAAAATGCCCACTCTCACCATTCCTATTTAACACAGTATTGGAAGTACTGGCCAGAGCAATCATGCAAGAGAAAGAAATAAAGGGTATCCAAATTGTAAAAGATGAAGTCTAATTGTCCCTGTTTGCACATGACACAATACTATATATAGAAAAAGCTAAAGACTCTACCAAAAAACACTTAGAGCTGATAAATTTAGTAAAGTTGCAGTTGCAAAATCAAGATACAAAAGGGAATAGCATTTTTATACATCAAAAATGAGCTAGCAGAAAAAGAAACCAAGAAAGCAAGCCCATTTACAATATCTACCCCCAAAAATATTTAGGAATAAATTTAAACAAAGAGGTGAAACAATGGGAACTACAAAACACTGCTGATAGAAATTACAAAGGACACAAAAAGATGGAAAGACATTCCATGTTCATGGATTGGAAGAATTAAAGTTGTGAAAATGTCCATACTACCCAAAATGATCTGTAGATTCAATATAATCCCCATCAAAATAACAATGGCATTTTTCACAGAAATAGAAAAAGAAGCATCCTAACATTCATATAGAACAAAAAAGACTCCAAATATCCAAAGCAATCCTAAGCAAAAATAAATAAATAAATAAAACCAGAGGCATTACACTACCTGACTTCAAATTATACTGCAAAGCTACAGTAACCAAAACAGCATGGTACTGGCATAAAAACAGACATGTGGACCTATGGAACAGAATAGAGAACCCAGAAATCAGTCTACATACTTATAGCCAACTAATTGTTGACAAAGGCACAGAAAATATGCATTGGGGTAAGGATACCCTCTTCAATAAATGGTGCTAGGAAAACTGATATCATGTGTGGAAGAATGAAACCAGACTTGTACCACTTGCCGTATATCAAAATCAACTGAAAATGGATTAAAGACTTAAATACAAAACCTGAAACTGTAAAACTCCTAGAAAAAAACATAGAAGAAACACTTCAGGATGTAGGACTAGGCAAGGACTTTATGAATAAGATCTCAAAAGCACAGGCAAAAAAAGAAGAAAATAAACAAATAGGGTGATATCAAACTAAAATGCTTCTGTACAGCAAAGGAAACAATCGATAAAGTGAAAAGACAACCTACACAATGGGAGAGTATATTTGCAAACTATACATCCAACAAGGGATTAATATCCAGAATATACAAGGAACTCAAACAACTTCATAGTAAAAAAACAACTAATCCAACTAAAAAGTGGGCAAAATAGCTGAATAGATTCTTCTCAAAAGAAGACACACGAATGGCCAACAGGTATGTGAAAAAATGCTCAACATTTACTAATTATCAGGGAAATGCAAATCAAAACCACATTAAGAAATTATCTCACCCAACTTAGACTGGCTATTACCAGAAAGACAGAGAATAACAAACGCTGGTGAGGATGTGGGGAAAGGGGAACTCTTCTACACTGTTGGTAGGACTGTAAATTAATACAGCCTTTATGGAAAATAGTATGGAGGTTCCTCAAACAACTACAGATAGAACTACCATATGATCCAGCATTCCTACTACTGAGTATATACCCAAAGGAATGTAAATCATTACATCAAATGGATACCTGCACTTGCGTGTTTATAGCAGCTGCATTTACAATAGCCAAGATATGGAACCAAACTAAATGTCTGTTGATGTATGACTGGATAAGGAAAATGTCGTATATACACATAATGGAATACTACTCAGCCATAAAAAATGAACGGAATTTTGCCATTTGAAGCAGCATGGATGAGCTTGGAGAAAATTATGTTAAGTGAAATGAGCCAGGCATAGAAAGAGAAATACCACATGCCCTCACTCATAAGTGGGACCAAAGAAAGAAAGGAAGGAAGGAAGGAAAAGAAGAAAGAAAGAATCACAATAATACATTGAACATTCAGAAGGAGAGAACAGAACTGTGGTTATTAGAGGTGGGAAAGGGGAGGAGGAGTGGGGTCAGGGAGAAACTGGTTAATGGATACAAAGAATGATTATGTTTTGTAATGATGAATATGGTATAACTATCCTGATTTGATCATCACACATTGTACACAGTTACTGATGTTCAACTGTGTACCCCCAAAATATGTATAAACAATTTGATGTTCAGCTGTGTACCCCCAAAATATGTATAATCAATGATTTTCAATAAAAAAAATAAACAAACAAGCTCCAAGAAGATTTAAGGCAATATCTAACAGGCTAGACTGAATCTGTCAAAAGGACCAATCCCATTGTGTTGTACTGATGTTCAACTGTGTACCCCCAAAATATGTATAAACAATGATTTTCAATTAAAAAAATAAACAAACAAGCTCCAAGAAGAGTTAAGGCAATATCTAACAGGCTAGACTGAATCTGTCAAAAGGACCAATCCCATTGTGTTGTACCCTGACCTTTGATTCCCCCAAACTGTCTGAGGATATAGTTTGAATTTTTTAAGGAAGATGGGTTCCCCGGTCTTGGGAGATGAGCACTGAGGAAGGGCACTGTCAGAATAGGGTCACCCTGGGTACATAAAAATGAGTAAGAAGAATTAAGATTAAGTGTTGGCTAAGAGCTACAAAAATGATAAGTGTTTCAGCTCAATAGGACCTTATTGTAAAAAAATATAGTCTATCTTCAATCTGAAGGCTATCAAAGCATGGTATTCCAGTCCCAAATTAGGGAGAGAAAAGTGGATCTTAAAAAGACGTTCTTCCCTATACAGTAATACACTGTGATGTAAAAAGATGGGTCCCAGAAAATGGTTTATAAACCACATTTTGTAATTCCATTGTAAACGATAATGTGCTGTGAGCAAGGCTACGATAGCCAAAAATCCAGTCCTCTTTGAAGATAGGTTCCATTTAATTCTGCCGAAGATAAGGCAATCAGAGCAAGCAACCTTTTCCCCTGGCTTAGATGTAGTTGTGCCTTTGAAGATGAGCTCTCTTATTTGCCAAATGCAAAGAAGGGACTGATCTTTTCTCAGAGGAACACAGGATATCAACCATAATTAAGAATAAAAGCAAGAGTACCTTTGAACGTAAAAGAAAATTAGTGCAAACTTCTTGTTCTAAATGAAAGGAAAGTGCAGACTCCACGTCAGCCACCACCCCTAGGGACCAATAACTGCCTGAATCCCTGTTGCTCAGGATTACATCAGGAACCTGTGTTGTGATGTCTTCTGTTTTGGTTTCTGTTTGTCTTTCGTTTATGGATAATTCAGATGATCTCAGTTCTAGGCATTTTTTTTCCTGCTGTCCTAAAATGGGGCTGATGTTTATTCCTTCACATGTCACACCCCTCTTTATGCAGCAATTTCACAGAAAAATGTGAAACATTTTCCAGTGGAATTTTGGAAAATATCATTCCTTACCATGCTGGACAGACTCGTAAAACAGTCCCCATGATCCCTGACTCCTGGTGTTCCCTGTCTTATGTGACACCCTCCCCTTGAATGTGAGCAGGACCTTTGACTTGTTTCTTATCAATAGAATAAGGCAGGGTTGACCACACGTTTATGATTACATGCATGCATCACCCTCTCAGTGTAGTAGGCAGCACTTCAGTCCCACAACCTGATCACATGCCTGTGATTACATGGTTATGTTATATAAGATTGTAGTGCATGCCTTGCTAGAATCTTTCCTTGCTTTGTTGGCTTTGAGGAAGCAAGTGGCCACGTTAAGGAAACCTACATGGCTAGGAACTGCAAGTGACATCTAGGAATTAAGGGAAGACTCCAGATGATAGCCACCAAAGAAACAAATTCTGCCAACAATCTGAATGAGCTTGGAAGCAGATCCTTCCCCAGTTGAGCCTGAATGAGACCGCAGCCCTAGCCAACATCTCAGCTGCAGCTTTGTAAGACCTTAAGCAAAGGAACCAGTTTAACAGTGTTGGGACTCTTAAACCACATAAACTGTGGAATAATAAGTGTGTGTTGTTTTAAATGGCTATATTTGTGGTAATTTGTTATGCAGCAATAGAAAACTGATACATTTACTGAAAACATAATCAGCCATTATCAGTCTTGGTAAATGGATTTGTTTCCCAGTAATATCCACGGACACTGTTTAGATAGTGATGATTCATGCTGATTCACTTCGCTCTTTTATTTCCTCAAGATCTGTGCATTAAAGATAAATTCAAACTTTCAACATGCTGATCACCTCTGCCTTTCTCCTCTTTACTGTGTGTGTGTGTGTGTGTGTGTGTGTGTGTGTGTGTGTGTGTTTAAACTTAATCATGGTGCAGGGGATTGTTTAAAAGGTATTTAGAAAACAAAAACCTTATCTGTACGGGGAAGTTCCTTAGAGGCCAGTCCTTAGCACTGTCTTGGGGTCTTCCAAGGCATTTCCTCCTGCAATTTCTTCACACATTATGCCCCAGATTTTAGTCCATGGTTCTTGGGACCAGTTATCAATCCAACAAGTCATTTTGAGGTCTATGAATTGACTAGCCCTGTGCAAGTCCTTAAAGAAGCGCCAAAGAAGAGTAAGTCACAGTTCCATCCACCAGGGCATGGTGGCATTAGAGTATCACATAAAGGACAGGCATAAACTACAAATTTGATGACATAGTCTAGAAGGCCTGGGTACTGACCTAGCTCACAGGACCATATTCATTAGCCAATTAACTTCAGAAATCTAAAAAAACAATTGCATATTAACGCAACCATACATCTGTTCCTCCCTCCCTCTGTCACTCCCTCTTTTTTTCTTCCTTTCTTCCTTCCTTCCTTCCAGCATAGTATCATAGACACTGATGTCTTTAAAATACCTTTTTAAATACTCCTTATTTTTCTCTCTTCTTATAAATATCTGAATTTCCAAAAGAATTTGAAAAGACTCTACTTGGAAATAAAGTGAGGGAGGGCAAATTTGTGTTTTAAAGTAGGCTGATCAGTGCTAGAGATAATAGAATAGCTCTAAATTCTAGAAACTGTAGACTAAGGCTTCATGTACTATTTCTAAGAAAGCCCTGAATGCCTGAGGAGTTTGACTGCTGTCCTTTATACCCTGCCAGTGATTGTCATTTACCTGTTGGTGGCGGTTTTCCCAGAGGTGATGCTTGTGATCTGCTAGTGGCCTCACATTCTGTGTCACCGCAGCATAGAGGCAATGATGACCAGTAGCTCCCCTGTGCCTCCTGGAGCCAGGATCCACTGGGACATTCTGGAATTCTATGAGCGGGTCTCCAGGGAAGCAAGAAGAGCTCTCTGGGTAGAGCCAGCCTGGAAGCTTTGGAAGTGAAACTGTGATGGCAAGAACGAAGGAGTCTGCTTTGTGGGAGTCAGTCTGTCCTGACAATGGGAAGCAAAATAAGGGAATTCCCTGTCAAGATATCAAGGAATTGCAGGCCGGTTAGCTCAGTTGGCTCGAGTGTGGTACTGATGACACCAAGGTCTGGGCTTTGATTCCTGTACTGGCCAGCCAAAACCCAAAAAGATACCACGTAATTAACTGATTCATTAATACAAGCAGAGAGACAGAAAACAAGTATTCATTGAGGACGTCTTATTTCTCTTTCTGGTAATGAAGTTTTTAACAGCACCATGCACCTTTTGTGTGAGGAGCTGTATAACGACCATTATTTCAAGTAGCATGGGGACTGACATGATTAGGATGTAATTTATACTCAGAGTGCTAGTCCTCTGTCCTCATAAATGCTTAGTATCTGGGGCTTATAAAGAAATACAACATCTGTTTTTCATACATAAAAACACATAGCAATCTAGAAATACCTTACAAATACTCACATTAGATGCCAAATCCATCATTATGTTAAATGTCACTGTGATTGTGAATATTTTAATGTACTGTGCAGGCATCAGAGTGAAATAGAGACAAGGCTGTACGTAAGCAGGCATGCTAACTGATCCGGGTTGCATGCCCAGTGTGTTTATGGTATGGATACATTTTCTGAAGTTCATCTATTTGCAGCACGCAACATGGAGTTGTAAAGGATTAGAAATTATAAATAAATAAATAAACAAACATCTGAACCATCAGGAAGGGTTGTCCCAGGCTCTCGACCGAGGTGCTGCAGAACTGCAAATTAAATGGAATACAAGCAGCATCACTATGGATTTCTCAGTTTATTTAATTTGCAACTTCTCATTATTACATTGCAGGAATTTCTTTCATTTACTTAACAAAGTGAAATAAAAAACTCAATACGCTATTTAAAATTGGGACATAATTATACCTGAAGATTACACAAATTTACATGGTTACTTGTGAGGCAAAATAGGAAAATTCTAGACATTGTCTTCAAAAAAGTGAACATTTTTTTAAGCATTTTTTAATAAATGTTACAGAGTGACGTTTCAACATGTCATCTTTAAATACCTTCTACTGTCTCTTTGGGCTTGCTTACCAATCTCAACATGAAGGTTCAAGTTAACTTTTGTCTTCAGCAGTATGCTAGAGCCAGTTTGCACTGGTGCACAAAAGCAATTACATGCATGTTTTCCTAACTCACATTCAGTGACACCATGTTGGTCACCTGAAATTGGCCATGTTGGGAATATTTACACCATAGAAATTTTCAAAAACTAGACATCAAGCTACATATGCTGCAGATCTGTTTTCTTTTTTTCCCCTTTTTTAAAATACTGTGATCCAGTTGTTAAACATTTATCAAGATAGTCTAGATCCATGCCAATGATATTTTACTTCCCATCTAACCTTTGATTATATTTTCTTTCTACCTCCCTTTTGATGCCCCTAAACTAAAGTAGCTCTTTGTATTTGGTAATAAGATGAGTTCTAGCAAAACATAAACTAGGTAAAATGTTTTTGGGGGACTCTTTGCCTTTTTTTCCTAAACCTTTTTTCTCCCCTCCCTCTTGTCAGAATCCCACATTTTTTCTTTTCCTTTTCAGCCCTGTCCCAGCCCTAGGTCTTTCTAAATTAGAGGAATTTCCAGAAGTGGTATAAATATATTTGCCACAGGCTGAAATAGTCTTCCCCAAAATTGGTCAAAAGAAAAGTAGAGCTAACGAGAAAGAAGAAATTCAAGTTTTATACCAAACCCTAGTGAGTTAGGAATTTCTTCTTCAAGTATTTTTAAACTTTATTAACAATAGAGTAAATTATTTCAGAATTATTTTTAAAAATGGAAGTATGAGAACTTGGGCATGACCCAATGATATGGGGATTTAGAAATGAGAGATAGGTATAGAAGAGGCAAGAGCCTGGGCATTCTTACCACACAAATCCCCCAAAGAGTGAAGTAAGTTATTAGGAGGAAACACTCCTTTTGCTCCCATATAAAATTTTTTCTCAAGCAAATTCTTATGTTTATTGTGAGTCTTGCATTCCTTTGTTCAAATGTGGGCAAATGGTCTTTATTTTGTTGGGATTTCACACCTGGTGAATTCCCCTACGCCAAAGCTGTGTGGCTACAGAGCACTTGCGGACTGATCTCTTACAGTATGGATCCCTGGGTGTGTCCCCAAGGACTCAGAGCCACTCTGGGTTAGGGAGTTGACCAGTGCAAGTCTCTGTGTGTGCTCTCGTCTACATTCATGCACCTGGGGTCATAAGAGCGTCCTGAAACCATCCCAGCTCTAGGCTCTGCATGGGTCTTCAGAACAGGATCTACGCACATAGCATAGCCTCTTTCTAGAAAACTAAAAGGGCTCAGAGGCAGTCCAGGCAGAGGCATTATTTTAAGGGCTGATAGAAAGGGCTATTTTACCCCATCAGCCTGGAAATTATTCATTCATTTATTCACTTACCCAGGTTAGAGAATTGTGTTTTCAGGCTTCTGAAATTAAACTTCAATTTCTCCTGGATCAGGGACTGCCTTAGTCAGCTCGGGCTACATAACAAAATACCGTAGACTGGGTAGCTTAAACAAAGATGTTTATTTCTTATAGTTCTGGAGGCTCAAAGTCCAAGATCAGAGTGACAGCATGCTTAGCTTTATGGTAAGGGGTGCCTTCCTGGCTTGCAGACGGCTTCCTTCTCCCTATTTGCTCAGATGGTGGAGAGAGAATGAGCTTCAGTCTCTTCCTCTTTTTATAAGGACACTCAGTCCGATCATGAGGGCCCCACCCTCATTATCTCATGACCTCATCTAAATCTAAGTACCTCCCAAAGGCCCCACCTCCAAATATCATCACATTGAGGGTTAGGGTTTCAACATATGAATTTGAGGTACACAGGCATTCAGTCCATAACAGGGATCTATTAACTAAATACTAGTTGGTAATAAATATTGTTAGGATCGGTTATGTTGGCCAGGTTCAGAAAGCAGGACAATGAGGGAGCTGTGCGTGGACAGGTGTATTTTCACTTGAGGAGGGTACCAGGAGATAGTTGAGAGGACACTTGGTTTAGAAAATGTATCAGACATACAGAGGGGTGCTGGGCTGCTGGATGCAGGAGGCTCGGAAGAGGCGATGGGAGGTCTTCTCATAAATTGGCCTATAACTCACCCTGCTTCTGTGTCCGGGGGGGGAGGGGGGGGCATCCACTATAGGTCAAAATGTCAGTGTACCTTTGGGCTGTGCTTTAAAGGCTGTTATCTTAGAGATCTATACCCAAATATTAGTGGTTCCCAGTAAAATAAAACAGTATTTCCTTTGTCCAAACTAGAAACACCTATTGGGACCTTTTATCAAATTATTTGGTGGAAGAAAAAGATTGGAAAGCAAATTTTCCATTGAGAGGACACTTTTTTTAAAAAGTTGAGAGAGCTGGAGAGTTGCACTTTGATTGACAAAGTAATGAACCTGTTGATAGAGTCCAGAATTAGTTGGCCGAATTTGTGCTCATTTCCCATAAATTTGCCAAAGTCAGAAGAGACTATCCACAGAGGCAGAATGATGGGCCATGTGATTGAGTGTGTTATCAGCCCGGGTATGGCTGGATTCCACCCTCATATATGCGTGTGCACATCTTTCACTATGAGTTGCATATGTGCTTTGCGGTCGTGGAGCAGATTCAGGTTTGTTTTTCTTTGAGTCTTTTCTGGTCCAAAAGCTCATCATTTAAAGTTTTTGGAAGCAATTTAGAAATGCCATTAGATTCCCAACCCCTTCCCAAGTTTTGGAATACATGCAGTTATTTTTTTTTCTGGCACAAGAACAATCAAAAAGGAACAAAAATATGAGGATATCTTCCAAAGAGAGACATAAAGTTACCGCCTACTTTACTTGTAAACCAGCACAATTTGTTTACTCTTATTTGTTCCTACCAGAAATGTCATTTAATGTATCTTTAAAAAGTGGAAGGCACATTTTCTTGTGGGGGGGGTTCCTAAATTGTAGAAGTGTTGTTATCATTGCATAGAACAGTTGCTTTTGTTTGGTGTTTGTTTAATAAAGGCACCATTTGAGAGATTTAAGAATCAGGTGGTGCCTCTGAGTCATTGGATACAACTTCTAAATGCATCATCTTGAAATGTGATGTAAATTGATTTTAAATTCTGAATCATTACAGTTTATTCCTTAAAAAAATTGGTAATCATGAGAACATTGCTTTTTAAGTAGTTTGTGGTAATTTGGGAACTTGAAATGGGGGGAGAAAACCCCAAAGACTGATGTTGTTTAAATTTACTCACAAAATCATGCTGGATTCTTTGGTTAATGACTTTAAACTTGTTTAC
>NW_007731888.1:49678-88678 GCF_000696425.1 Galeopterus variegatus
ATATGAATTTGAGGTACACAGGCATTCAGTCCATAACAGGGATCTATTAACTAAATACTAGCTGGTAATAAATATTGTTAGGATCGGTTATGTTGGCCAGGTTCAGAAAGCAGGACACTGAGGGAGCTGTGCGTGGACAGGTGTATTTTCACTTGAGGAGGGTACCAGGAGATAGTTGAGCATTGCTTTTTAAGTAGTTTGTGGTAATTTGGGAACTTGAAATGGGGGGAGAAAACCCCAAAGACTGATGTTGTTTAAATTTACTCACAAAATCATGCTGGATTCTTTGGTTAATGACTTTAAACTTGTTTACATTAGCATTTTTTTAACACATGAAAAGTAATCTGTGGTTTATAGGCGAGGTCATCTCCTGTCCAAAGAACAATGCGTAGTCACCAGTGATAGGTCTGAGAGTGGAAGTTTGGTGGCTCCTCCAAAACTCGGGCTAATAGCTTTGTGCTCTTTTTCACATAATCCCTTGCAATTAAACACCAAATGCCTGTAATTCGCACATATGGTTGGAAAAAAAGGGAAAAAAGGAAAATCAATCGTAAGGCAGAAACCTGAAGAAAGTCTGTGGCTGTGGGTCACTTCATAACCGCCTTTGGTGCTTCACTAACTAAAGCGTGGCCCGGGGCTCCAGAGCTCGGGCCAAGTGCTGCCCTCTGCCCTCCTGCCTCTGCTGTGTACTCGTGCGGTTGGGAATGCCCACAGCTGTTGTCTCTGCTGTCCCCGCAAAGCCTCGGACTTGTGACTCCACCTTGCCGCTGGCTTGTCTTCTGCACACCTCTGCTTTGTGTGAAAAGCTTTCGTTTCAATTGAGTTTCGGTGAGGATAGGATGTCTGGAGAGAGGGTTTTCTTCTAATGCTCTGCAGAGCACATTGTTTAGCCTTCAGGAGACCCAGGAATCGATTTGAGCAAAATGTTCTTATACATGAACTGTTCTCCAGCCCTAAACTCACATATTCTGCCCTCGAGCCCTCGTTACCTCTCTTCCCATTCCCATTTACAGCATGGCTTTTGACAGGGAAAGGAAAGGAAAGATTTTTAATGATTCAGCCTGCTGGGTTTCATTCTGCTCCGTTTTTCACACTCTACACTAGTCTCTTCACAGCCACCTGACTCTTCAGACAGTTTTACCATCTTCCATCTTAACCCCAATTTAAACATCCATATGAAGCCAAACAAAACATGCCCATCTGCTCCAGATGTGTCAAATCAAGTTCTCCTATTTTCATTTTTTTCCAGACAAATCCTTCAGCAAATTTATAAACAGGTTGCTTTTTAGAAGTAAAGATTAATCTTTCTCTGGAAAAAAAAAAATCCCATGCATTTTGGAAACTGGCTATTTTCCCCTTTGATAAAACACCCTCTAAACTAAATGCATAGCGTGATACTCCCGTGTGCCTGAAGGGGATTGGCACCTCGAAGCTTTGTTCCCAAATCCTCTGCTTGATCCAGGCTTATCCTCTGACTGTGTAGAGAATCTACCCTGCAGCCAGATGCTTGTCTTCAGCCTATCTCATTTCCTGGCTGCTTTGAAGACAGCGCAGGTGAAGCCGGGTGGAGCAGGGCAATCAGGAGAGCTCCAGCCTCCTGGTTCTTGTGGAGCTGATACCAGGCGAGAGGGTCTGGGGAGGCCCGATGGCCAGCCTCAACCCGCTCCATCTTCTTACCAGGTTCTTGACTCCACCACAATAAAGAATTCAAGAGCAGAGTCACAGTAGAAAGTGAGAACAGGTTTAATGTAATGAATGAGAGATACAGACTTCATGGAGAGAGTGCAGCCTAGCTCCAGAGACCGAGCAGGACCCGCACCAAGTTTAATACAAAAGTAAGAAATACACATTCACAGACAAAGTGCAGGCTGGCTCTTGAGTGAACGGCTGCTTGCAAAAGGCAAGTTTGATAGAAAAAGAAAGAAATACACACTGCACAGGCAGAGTGTGGACTGGCTCTTAAGCAACGGCCCTGCCTCTTACCAGGATTCCATAGTAGGAGGATTCCTACCAGGATTTTATGGTTTTGCTACTTAATACATATTCATGCTGTCTAATGAACTCAACCAAGGGGGTGGTTCCCTGTTATGTAACCTCATCTTACACATGCTCAGTTGGTCTCTTTTTAGGGTATGTTCTTTGGTCAAATCCTATTACATGCAACATACATATTCAAGAACATTCTGTACTCTTTAGCACCTCTAGTGGAAGGTCATTCAAAGGATAAATTCCACTTTACTGAGCATGCTTGGCAGCTATGGTTATATAACCCCTTTCTACTGAGCATGCCCAGCTACTTGATTTGCATAAGTCAGCCCCCTGAGGTCTCAATTTCCCCATGTTGGTTCTGAAAATAGGTGCAATAAGCAACAGTAACTTTTCTGTAGGGGAGGGCCTAGAGGAGGGGTCTGAGACCTTGGGGAGTGGCTTGAAACCCAGAGGCATATCCTAAAACCCATGGAAACTGAGTACTTCCTATCTCAGAGCCTCCCCCCTCTCCAGGGAATTTATCTTACAGGACTTCACAATTCAGTTGTTCACTCAGCAATAATTGACTGACAACCTACTTTGTATCAGGCATTCAGCAATGAGCAAAATAACACACAAAGTCCCTGCTTCCAAGGACGTGGAGACAGATAAGAAGACACCCCCATACAGGACATGCCAAGTGGAAATAATGCTCTGAATTAAAATATGTGGCTCCATAGTGACCTGGGCAGGACAGGGTTGGGAGTTCTGAAGGCTTTAGCTACAGTGGTTGGGGCAGCCTTTTGAATGAGGGGTCATGAAAGCAGGGAGCTGCAGGAAGGGAGGGTGAGGGGAAGACAAAAGCCCTGGTACTGCCCCACGCTTGACAGGCTGCGTGTGCACGAGAGCCCCAATCAGCTAGGGAAGCAGGATCAAGGGGACAGGAGAGGGAGATGAGATTGGACATGCAGCTGCAGGTCAGGTTGTGGAGGACTGAGCTTCTCAGTCTCCAGTGTGTGTACACATCCCCTAAGGATCTTGCTAAAATGCAGACCCTGATTCAGTCACGTTTCTGCCATGCTCTGGGGTGAGCCATTGCCACTGCTGGCCTCCAGACCATGGTTTGAGTAGCAAAGATGAGAGCCTTCTTGGCCACTGTAAGAATTCTGCTTTTACTATGAATGAAATGGAAAGCCTGGGGGGCTTCGAATAGAGGGGAAGTGGGGTCAGACTTGCTACAAAGGAGCAACTCTGGCTGCTGGGTGGAAAACACAGCAAGGGAGGAGGTAAGAGACCTGCTACAAGACAGGTCAAAATAGTTGAGGTGATGTGTGACACTGCTTGGGTCTGGGTCACACGCAGGTGGGACAGCCACACTGAGTGCCACTTCGAGTGAGTGCAGGGATCGGCTCTGCTGTTGAGGTGGAAACAGAAGCAAGGTTGTTGCCTGTGACCTTGCAGAAGCCTGTGTGTCAAAGGCTCTTTGATGGTTGGAGAGGATCAAGTCTGAGATGCCTGATTCCAGGAACCTCATCTGCCTCTTTCCCAAATTTAATTTCTGTCTGTGATGCATGCATTGCTATCAAGTTAAACGTGAAGTCACAGCATCCTGTCATTACAGTGTATGTACACCATCGCAGGGGAATATTTTTATCCTTCTCCCAAATAAGTAAGTGTAGCTTGAGCTTGCATTACAATATAACTCATTAAACCAAAAGAGTATTCATTCAATTTTTTAAAATTTATTTTGGGGTCCTTAAATTTAGGGTAAGACGTTTAACTGTAAGTTCATCTTAGACCAAGAAACTTCACTTGGATGAGAAATGAATTTTTAATCTGCAACCTATCACTTTTTCTCTTTGGACTTCCTAGCTGAGTTGTTTTTCTTAATAATCGTGATATGTAATGCAAAACATTTATGCTTTCCCCTTTGCTCTGATTTTATAATTTTCCTGAGAATCCTTTTCAGATTTGTTTAAGTCCCCCTGGTCTAGTGGTTCTCAGTGGGGGTGAATTTTCCCTTAAGGGACGTTTGGCAATATCTGTAGACATTTTTGATTGTCAGGACTTGGGAAGTGCTACTGGTATCTGAGGGCAGAGGCCAGGGACGCTGCTGAACATCCTGTATAAATAGGTTGGGCTCCCACACCAAAGAATAGCTCCATCCAAAATGTCACTAATGCCAGCTTTGAGAAACCCTGCCCCTCTGGTGACCATGAGACGTTCAGCTACAGAAAATGGAATCAACCAAAGCCCCAGCTGCTGTGCTCTGAAATCTGTCATGATTTGCACTGAGCTGTCCCTTTCCCCTGGCTCCTAGGAAGGCGGTTCCTCTGAAGGCCAGCCTGGCTCTGGGATTCCCCGACATCCTTGCAAAGCATGTCTCTACAGCCCTGCAGTCTAACACACTTCCACCTGCCTTCCTTCCTTCGGCTCAGACTAGCATCTCAGTGTGAAGGCTCTCCCAGCCTTTTCCAGTCCCCTCTCCATTTTCTCTCAAGACATTTCCCCTGTAAAATCCTTTCACATTTACTCCCATTTTGTGGTCTGCTTCTCAGATGGCCTGGATTAATATACTATGGCATTAAAAAATTGAGAATAATGAATTTATGAACCTTCCCTACTGTAGTGATATAGAAAGCAAATGTACTAATACACAGAAAATGGCTCAGAAATAAGAAATTCACTACTAAATTGTTGGTAAAAAGCAATAGAATAAGTAAATAACTGAAAGATCTATTTAGAAAAAAATTGAGAAAACACGATTCTTCAAAAAGAGAAAAACAATTAGTTATTGTTTATGTGTTGTTTAAAACCCAACTCGGGCCTCACCTGAAACAACTAAAATTAGGATCTGAAAGAGCAGGGCCCCCCACCCCACCACCACCATCACTTTTGAAAGTCTGGTTCCAGACCTAGTCATGAGGTCATCAAAATCATCATTAAAGGAGTAATTTCCATTCTTGGATGTCTGAGAAAATCCCCACCATCCTCAGAAAGCCTGTCAGTATTTGCAGCTCTGCCTGCTAGAGGTGTGATCTACCCATAGCCTTAGTCGGAAAAGTCCCACATCACCATGGACCACTGGGTCTCCCCGCCACCTTCTCTGGCTCAGCTTGCCTTCCTTCCATTGGCTTCCAGGAGACTCATCACTCTGGGTGGGTTCTGCCCAGGCAACACTTACTCTCTGTGGTCTGCCAAGCCCCACCCTGCTTTCTGGGGATGTGAAGCCCTCCACGGATGGGCATCCCCTCAACCACCCACCACCGTAGAGGTGGCAGCTGAGGTCAATGGTCCTGGGACTCACAGATCCTGATTTGTGTTACGTTATGAGCTCCAGCCAAAGAAATACTCAGATTTTATTTCTGACACATGAGACTGTGTTTTCTTTGGATTTAACCTCTTCCTATGACTCTCGAGGTTTATTATGTTGATGGATAGAGTGGTGTATAAACATTAATACAAAGCCTATCTAGGACAAGTATCTCAATATAAAAATAACTGGAGCATTTTTTTTATAAATTATGATTCTTATGGATACAACAAAAAAATTGTTTAGAAGCCATGCTCTGTAATAAGACATAGGTATATAGACGATAGAAAGATAGGTACAGAAAAAATATGTGTGTGCTATATATACATAATTGAACCAAAAATATGGCGTCTGTGTATTGGGCCCTAAGTTGTTTGCTTTTATATGAGTACTGCAGGCTAAGACCCATCAGTTTAGTGCACTAAACTGAAATTTTTATACATTCAATTATTTTAAAATAGCTCAAATGAGCAGACTTTTAGCCATTAGAACTTGCCTGTGTTGCAATAAACCATAAAACCTCACCTCAAATTTGCTAGCTATTTCCAGCCCCTGGGGCTATAAAGATTCCAAACCACTGCTGTCCTTCAGCGTTCTCTTACTCAGAGACTCCTTCTTATGCTGCTGAGCTTATCACCTAGACACTTGAGACCCTTTTCCAATCTTCCTCTTCCTTGGAGTTTTCTTGTCTTCCTCCCCTTCTGAGTAAAAACCTCTGGACAGACTCCAGCTGTGAGTGACCTGCCCTAGATTATATTCTAAGTAATACCAGTTTCAGGCTGGCACTCTCAGTACCTGTACCTGCCATTTGGCCTGCTATGTTTTTCTGAATGACGTATAGGGTGGCAAGGTCTCCACTCAGGCACGTAGGTAACTGGTAGCCCTCTCTGATACTGCCAGCCAGTGGCAGCTTATTGAGAGCAAAACCAAGCCTGTTAGGACAGTGCCCAAACTTCTGGCTCCACCACAGAGGTTGGGGACCAAATCAATGTCAACAGTTATTATATTGCATCAATGTCCATCATTTACATGCAGTAGGTACTCAGTAAATGCTGATAAATTCCTATACTAATAAATGACTGAATGAACAAAAGCATTTGTCTGTAAAAGTGACAAGGTTTTAGAGTGGAATAAAAGTTTGAAGTCCTCCAAGTGCTTATCTAAATTCAGGTTGACATTTTGACATTTCCATTGGCAGGGAATACACACACTTCCTAAGGGATTATTTCCAACTTTATGTGACTCTGAATGTTCAAAAGGAATCACTGGTCAAATGAGACCTTTGAAAAAGGAAAATCAAGAAACCGGAGATAGTAGGAATTACTTTACATGATGGCTTATCAACCTCCAGGGTTTATGATTACATAAGTTTGGTTCAACTTGAAAATATTATGCTAATGAAATAAGCCATATACAAAAGGGCAGATATTGTGTGATCCACTTAAACGAGCTTCTTAGAATAGGAAATTCATAGGAAAAGAAAGTAGAATCATGGTTGCCAGGGACTGGCAGGGAGGGAAAATTGCTTAATGCATACGAAGTTTCAGCTTGACATAATGAAAAAGTTCTGGAGATGGGTTGTGGTGATGTTTGTACAACAATGTGAATGCACTAATGCTACTGAATTGATCACAAAGCATGGTTAAGAGAGTAAATTTTATGTTATGTGTGGTTTACCACAATAAAAAAAGTGGCTCAAGAGGAGTGTACATGAACATGACGGAGAAGAGTTTAATTCATCAATTTTGGATATGCAATGACAGTTTATGCAAATGGGAATTGGTTCAGGGATGTTCTGAGGCTTTAAAGTTGAGGTCAAGGAAAACTGCCTTTCTGGAAACTTACGCCACTCTAGAGTCTGGTGGACTATGAATCTGATGCTACAACTTTTAACTTAATAATATGGGGATCAAGGCCATAGAAACTTAAAAGGCCTTGAAAAGTTTGAGAGTGGAGTTTGCATAGCTGGACGCAGAGCACCACAGGCACATCCCATGCACTCATGCCCCTGGTGGGCAACTCTGATCCCACGATGCAGAGCCGTTTCCGGACTGAATAGCATAGCAGGTTCTCTCTCTCTCTCTCTCTCTCTCTCTCTTCCAAAATAAGTCACTTTGCTTAGACCTTCCACTCTGAGTGTGAGGAACGTGTCTTCCCTCCCAGACCCAAAGAAGTCACTTTGCTTAGACCTTCCACTCTGAGTGTGAGGAACGTGTCTTCCCTCCCAGACCCAGACTAAACTCGTTGACTGGCTGAGAGCCGGCGGAAGGGGTGTACACGCTCTTCATGAGGATCGATCCACCTTCCTCTTTCAGTAAGTGGTTCCACATGCATGTGTGACATGCTCTCCCTCCTGCAGTGGTTCCTGCTGGCACAGCTTGCAGTTGGCTTCATTGTTGGGAGAGCTGATTTTCCCTAAGTGCTTCCAATGAGAGGTGGGAAGCAGGAGGGTGGGCGCCTTGCTCAGAGCTGCTGGTCTCCTCATCAGCCTCAATGAGCCGTGACAGCAGCTTTAATGTACAAGGTCTTGTCTCCAATATTTGGGCAGAAAAGTCTGCTCGCACATCCTGGGATTTAAGAATCTTCAACATGTTGCTTGACCCTTATAGAGATAATCCTTACAGATATATTAGAGCTCTTTAAATACTTTTTTTAAAGGAATTTTAATTTCTGCTTATGTAGGAAGTTTAATTCCCATATAAAAATGATTCATACTCACTGCAAAAAAAAATCCATACTCATTGTTAAGAAAAAGAGAAAATAAAGAAAAGATTAAAAAAGCAAACCACCCTCCAACCTATTAATCTGGGAAGATTACTATTAAAATGTTGGTACGTCCCTATTATTTTTTAAATAAGTCAGTTGAGAAAATACCATAATACACATTTATATATTACTTGATTTGTTTAATATAATATCAAAAACATAATTTTTGATAGCTACGTAAAATTTCATTACCTGGATGTACACATTTCATAGTATATATGTCTGGTTTTGATCATAAATAGTGTATCAAAGACATACTATGCCAATCTCTGTCCTTATTTCTGATCTTAGGATTGAGTCATAGAAGAAATACTGGGCTAAATGGTATGTGAACTTTTACACCTCCTGGTGCACAATTCCAAATTGTTATGCCAATTTCTAGCCACACTACATCCTTGCCAGCATTGAGGATTATCCTTTCAGCCAATGCAATAGATGAAAAATGGCATTTTTAAATTTCATTTTCATTACTTTGATGACTGATGATGTTAAAGATGTTTGGACTTTTTTTTTCTTTTTCATTTACTCTTTTATGAATACCGTTAGGAGGCAAGTTTGTCCCAAATTTCTTCTACTGAGGTTAGGGCATTATGTTACTGAGACCCCCAACACACAATCTAGTTAACATTGAGGGGATTAATCCATTGCTCTCATCACTTGGGGCAAGGTAGAGATCTAATTCATTTGGGTAAAGGACAAGAAAGTGTTTAGTTTGTTTAAGGGAAACATGGGAAGGAGGTATCCCAAAGCCAGAATGGAATGCAGCCCCAACCATTTAGTAGGATATATTTGGGGCCTAGCCCTGTTAGCCATCAAAGGCAGTACAAGGCACTAGAAGACTGAGAGGGTTTTGAAAGAAAGGCATGCATGATGAAGAGTGGAGGAGTAGAAAGTGAGTTTTTGTCTGTTACACTTTCTCCAGAGTCTGGCCCTGCTGGCATGTGTATGTCATTGCAATATTAGCACCCTGCATGGTGTTGGCTTTCCAGTCACCTGACATTTCATTCTACTTTTTGGAGGAGCCTGAGCCAAAGTGAATACAATTAGGCCTTGTTGGTGACACATCCACCAAGGATTCCCCAAGTCCATGCTTGAAAAAATATCAATCACAGAGTGCCTATGTCTTGTCTTTTTGGTGGCAAGGAGGTCCCCAGAATTGTTCCACTCTGCTCCTGAGTGGCAGAGGGTGAGTGGAGGACCTGGTGCTTGAGAGTTTCAATGGGACATAAAGGTACGGGTTCTGGGACATCTCTTGGGCCACTTTATGTCAACAAAGATTCTCTCTTGACTGAACTTTAGTTACGCTCCTCTCAGTCCTCTCGTCAACTAGGTTTTGACCGTGGGCCTCTGAGTCTGTCTTTGCCGAGTCCAATTTTAGAAAGAATCTTGCTAAGTCAGTTTAGGGAAAATCCGCCCTCCCCCCTTGATATCTGATCAAGTACCTTATTCCCTACCTTTGATGTGTCAGCCTTTGGCCTGCCTTTAGCATGAGTCCCCCGCCCTTGACATCTCCTGTTAGTGATCTTCTGTCCACTGACCCCCTCACTCTGCTCATTGACTGCATCTCTACTTGTCCTATTGTTCCATGTTGAACCCAATGTCTTTCCCCTATTATAATACCTCTATTGCAATAATCCTGAATAAAGTCTCCCTTACCATTTTAACAAGTGTCAGAATAACTTTTCTTTAACAATGTCCAGGGCATAGGCTGAGCTTCCTGACACTGTCTGAGACACAATGAAACGTTACACAACTGTCATGGTATAGTGGTTTTGTTAGTGGATGACACTTCCCTTGGCAATGGAAGTACTTCCACAAATAAGAGCCCATTAGTCCTCCTTGCAACTAAATCAGAAACACTGAGTCCAAGTTGGGTTTGACACACTTCTAGGCCTGCAAAATGTAACCTCTATAGCATACCATCAAGTTTTAAAATCAAAGCAATCTCTGACTACAGATACTCCTCGACCTACGATGGAGTTACGCTCAGGAAAATCCATTGTACAATGAAAATATTGTAAGTTGAAATTGTACTCCTGTCTCTGTGCCTAAATCTTGGTCAGACTCTCTGTCTAGAAATCAATTATAAAACCTATAACCTTGGGCCGGCCCAGTGGCGCACTGCTACAGTGCGCCGCTTGGGAAGCGCAGCGGCGCCAAATACACATGAGCTTGGAATTGCGGCACCTGGGTTTACTTGTCAACCATTCACAGGTTCCTGGTTCTGTGCACCAGTGCATAGAACTCAGAACGGGGCAGTCCTCCAGGTGTGGGAAAAAAGGAGGGTCAGTAAGAAGGAAGAGGATGCATTGTGCTGACTCCAGAGTCAGCCGTTTTCAGTTTAGATATTAGTGGATTCTTTTTTGTCTTGTTTGATTGAATCAGTTCCTTGTTTCTGGGGTAACTTTTTTGATTAGATAGAGATACTCCACTCACTGATCATGTCTAAGATCTGAAAACCTTAGAAGAAAATAGTTCGTTCAAAATTAGCTACACTCTCACTATATATACATATATATATAGAGAGAGAGAGAGAGAGAGAGCATATATATTTGCAGTACACATTTGTAGTACACATATTTGTGACACATATTTTCCAGCTGTCTTGTACTAATCTACTAGTGATTAGAACCAAGATTAGAAGAAAAAAATGTCTTGTCATTTCCAATCAATGTGGATGGTGGTTGATTACAAATGCTTATTTTGCCTAGGGCAAGATAGATGGACAGACAGATAGATGATAGATACATAGATAGATACATAGAAGGAAGATATTATTCTTAACCACAAATTGCCATTTAGAGAAAGTTATTAATATTCTCAATAACAAATGTGATCAGCAATTTTGTGGGTAGCATAGCGGCTGGCAATTTCTGCACAAATACTGCTGATTTTCAGTAAGTGCTTTAATTCTCAGAATTGTTCCTTTTTTTTTTTTTTTTGGAGGAAATTGTTGAGGAATAAAAAATTTCATGACTCAGATGGATATTGTGTCTTAGGAAATATAAAATTTAACAAATCTATAGAAAAATGAAGACTCAGGCTTTGACTTAAAAAGAACATTCCACTTACGAGATTTCATTGCTTTGTTTTTCTAAATTTGGAAAGCCAGTTGCCTGATACAATCAATAATGAGATTTCCATGGCATTCATGAGAGCAGTCTGATTCCAGGTCTCATGATTCCTTTGCACTCTAAAAAGTAACTTTGTTCCGTCTTTCTCTACACCCCCTCTTCACTGGGCAAAGTTACTTTGATCTTCTGTCCCCGCCCTTCAGCCACTGTCCCATCCTTGAAAACCGTGATTCTCATTTCCTTTTGAATTGTCAGTGTGAGGAAGGGGAAGGATAGGTAAGGTGGTGGACAGCCGGACAGAAAACCCTGGAAAAAAACCCAGCAACATCTTGAACCACTCACTAGCAAGAGGAAAATGTGACTCTGTCTCTTTCCTTTTTTTTTTTTTTTTTCTCGTTTTAGTTTTTGTTTATTTTTTCCATGAAGAGCTACAGGAAAAGAGAAAGGTCACTACTCATGTTGAGTCAAGACCCTTCCTAGTGATTAGCTTAATCGCTCTGATTTTCACTAGTACACATGTGACTACGTGGACAGACTGGATGCATTTGCAGGCACGCTCCCTTTGCAAACATCTGGATTTCTCAGGAATTACAAATGCAAGGAGTGTTAAAGATTATTTCTAATTTTCTATCTCTTGATGAAACCTCAGATAACAAACATTGATTCTCTCTTAACTTGGTGATTTATCATTCTCCAATGACTCCTTACAAGACACTCAGAAAGTACTGGCCCCCAGAGCCTTCAGTTTATTCTCCTTTAATCCTGAGGGGTGGATTCCTGACTTCTGTGCACTGAGACTCTGGAGAGGAAAAGACTTGCTGACTGAGTCTACCTGTCACTGTCCTAGGGAGCAAGGTCCCTACTTGTTCCCTAACTTCTCAGGAATAAGGTTCTTGTTTGCCTAATTCTAAAAATGGGACCTCACAGGCTTATTGTCAAGGACAAATGAGGGCAATGTTTACACGTAAAAAGACTACAGATGGTCCTCGACCTATGATGGTCAATTTATGATTTTTCAACTTTCAGATGGTGCGAAAGCCATATGCATTTGGTAGAAACTGTGCTTGGAGGACCCATGCGACCGTTTTGTTTTTCACTTTCAGTACAGCATTCAATAAATTACACAAACTATACAACACTTTATTATAACATAGGCTTTGCATTAGATGATTTTGCTCAACTGTAATCTAATGTTAAGTGTTCCGGGCACATTTAAGGTAGTCTAGGCTAAGCTATGATGTTCAGTAGGTTAGGTGTATTTTCAACTTACAATATTTTCATTGTACAATGGATTTTCCTGAGCGTAACTCCATCGTAGGTCGAGGAGTATCTGTAGTCAGAGATTGCTTTGATTTTAAAACTTGATGGTATGCTACAGAGGTTACATGATCAAAACTGTAGTCAGAGGTTACATGATCAAAACCGTAGTTGTATTTAAATTTTTAATACAATTATAGCTTACAAAATTTATTAACCTATTTATAAGTCAAGCAACTTTTATAAGTCAATTTATAACCTATTTATAAGTCAATCATTCTCAAGGGAACTTTAATCATTTCATCCCACTTTCAAATGTAATTAAGCATTTTTATGCACTTGAAGCTTTATTTATAAATTTAATACATTTAATTCCTTTTAAGTACATTAACTTGTCTAATTTAAATGAGACACTCGAATATTTGAGCTCACCAATTAAACACTGATAAATATGAAGTATGATTCTTAAGTTCTCAAAGGCTCTAAATTTGTGTGTAAACGTAGTGAGTTTCTGATTCAGACCACGAGTCTAAGGCATTTACTCCATTTCACATTTGAATTAAGACCACTGTTCTAATCCACTGCCACTCTAATCTGCCAAAGTATCTCCAATGACAAGTATATAAAATATCACATAGACCCTTTAATACAATATTTCATATTATGGTTTTGCTTCTCATATATATTTTTCTTCTTAATTCTAAATTTTACCAGGGATATGCTTACCCATCAAGGAATCAATGACCATTCCATTCATGATCAGAGTTACCTTCCCTTGCAATTGTTGGGTTTGCCCTCTCAGCTTGCTGAGATTTTGGGGGGCTCAGTGGAACTCCTCCCCTGAATGAATACTAGGTTCTAAGAAATGACCCTAACTACCAGCTGTGCCCCTGTTACAGTAGCTCTGTCACTGTGCTCAAAAGAAGTGCTGTCACAGACAATATCCATATCCATGATACTGAAGCTGTGCATTAGTAAACTTTACACCACTCACAGAAGTCCAAAACTCCCATCCTGGTAGTCACATCAACTGGTTAGATTTAATTACTATATCTACTGCAGACTTCTATTCTGTGTGTTTTTATCGTTTTTCCTATCACCTTACTGTTATGGACTTTATTATGAGATTTAATTAAATTATAGGTAGCTCTCAAGACTCTGCCTGGCTTTATGGTGATAACTTCAAAGTGTATTTATATTAGTTAGGGTTCTCCAGAGGAACAGAACTATTGAGAACTATTGTTTGTATGTATGTATGTGGTGGGGGGGGGGAGAGAGAGAGAGAGAGAGAGAGAAGTTGTAAGGAATTGGTTCACATGATTACGGAGGCTGAGAAGCCCCAAGATCTGCAGGATGAATTGGTAAGCATGAAACCCCAGAGAAATGACGGTGTAGGTCCAGTCTGGAAGCCATTGACTCCACACCCAGGAAGAGCTGATGTTTCAGTTTGAGTCCAAAGTCAGGAAAAAGTCAATGTCCCAGTTTAGAAGCAGCCAGGCAGAAGGAATTCTTTCTTATTCAGCGTAGGGTCAGCCTTTTTTGTTCTATTCAGGCCTTCATCTGATTGAATGAGGCCCATTTACATTAGGAAGGGCAATCTTCTTTACCCAGTTTTTAAGTGTTACTCTCATCTAAAAACACCAGAAACACCAGAATAAGGTTTGATCAAATATCTGGTCACCCCATAGCCCAGTCAAATTGACGCACAAAATTAACCATCACAATATTTTCCTGACACACATTTTGAGGAAATCACTGACCTGGAGCCCTCTGACTTCTATCAGCTATCTAATAGATAAGTTTTTCTACTCTTGTTTGTAAAACACCTTTATTAATTTGAAAATTTTCAAATAAAATTATAAATCATGTATGACCTCTTGAGTCTATTAATCCTAAAATAAAAAGCTCTTCTACATATTCTCATCTACTCTTGATAGTATATGGCATGTGATTTAAAACAAACAATTGAAAAATATAAAACAGAAAATGAGCATATCCGTTTATTGTTGCTTAGAGGCTTGATGCCAACACCTGTTACAGAAGTTTATGGCACCTGCTTTCAGAGAGAGAGTTCTTCATTACAAGTTAGGAGTAGCTGGTATCTTCTGTTACAAAAATGGCATTAAATGAATTTAATCCTGGGTTTTAAACATCAGCAACAGGACATATGCATTTATGGGAGGGAAGCCAGAGTAGGAACCCTGGTGCTGCTTTTCACCCCACCCTCTACAAAAATGAGTATGACCTGAAACTTCTAGTTTATACTATTATTTTCTTAAAACTAGCTATTTTAGTAATGTTCCGGAAAACCGAGATCAAGAAAACCAAGTGAATATTAGTCTATTCCATCCTTTCAAAAGGCCTAATATCCAAAATATTAAATTAAATTAATTATTCCATTTCTCTTGAATTTTACTAAAACTATTTCATTTACAAATGCCCTTTCTTTTTTTTTTTTTCCTTTTTTTTTGTCTTTTTTCGTGTCCGGCAACGGATCGCAACCCTCGGTGTCGCGCCCGGACCGGACCGGGACTGGCAACGGGATCGCAACCCTCAGTGTCGCGCCCACACCTCGCCCAGCCAGTGAGTGGGAACCGGTCTGTATGTGGGATCCAAACCCTCGGCGGGAGCGCCGCCGCGCTCCCAAGCGGCGCACTGTAGCAGTGCACCACCGGGCCGGCCCTACAAATGCCCTTTCTGACTGCAATAAATATCAGTGACTTTAACTCTGTGGTTGGTGACATGAAGAAAACTATACATGGTCGATTCTAAACGTGTAACTACAAAAACAGAACCCAGGACATGGGACATCTTAGCAAGTATTATTTATTACTGCAGTTGACTAGGTTAAACCAGTTTGCATAGCACCCCTCCTGCAGCCTTTCCTTCCCCCCACCTCCTCCTACGTCTTCCTCTATTTCTTCCTCTCCGCTCTCTCTTCCACCCATATTTTTTCTCTCTTTCTTTCTAAGTAGCAGTAGTAGCATCCAGTAAAATATTTGAGAACTTTTAAATAAACGCCACAACTCATATGGTCATGAATAGAAGGTATCTCACTGAATGAGAGCAAAATACAACATATTCCACTACAGTGAGACATTTATGAAGTATATTGAGTTATAGAGAGTTACACAAATATTCAGAAACAATGAAGTAAAGATACCATAATAACAAGACCCAAAAAATGGCCCCCCAAAGATATCCATGTCAAATCCTTGGAACCTGTAAGTGTTCCCTTATATGGCAAAAGATATGATTAAGTTAAGGATTTGCAGAGAAGGGGCTTCTCCTGGATAACCAATGTGGCAAACGCAATCACACGTATACTTATAAGACAGAGATGGAGAAGGTTTTGAGACAGACATATGAAGAAAGCAATGCAAAGACGGAACAGAAAGGGACATGGCCACGAGGGAGGCCAACAGCCACCAGAAGCTACGAGAGGCGAGGAACTCCCTAGGGCCTGCGGAGGGAGTGTGGCCCTGCCGACACCTCGATTTCTGACACCTTGATTTCAGACTTCTGGCCTTCAGAACTTTGGAAGAATAAATGTCTGTTGTTGTAAGCCATAAAGTTCTTGATAATTTGTTACAGCAGTCAAAGGATACTACTAATACAGACAGTGATTTTGAGAAAAGAAAAAGTTTAGACATGTTTATGACTTTCATCCCTTGTTTGATTTCTCAGAGGAGTCATTTTAGTCAATAGTTGTATGAATATTCTAAACTAGTAATTCGGATTTTTAAAATGTGGTCTTGGCCGGTCAAGGTAGTCAGATTGCAAATAGCAACCAATCTTATTTAGTGAGAAGACCAGAGTCTGATCATAATTTATACAAGGGAAAAAAAAAACACCTTGTCACTAAATTCTCTCCAAAAGTTCTAAAAATCTAATTTACCAACACCAACCTCATTCATTGTTTTAAAATAGCCTTTTTAACATGTAGATTCCAGCCCTGTGTAGAATCACATATATTAGCACTTAGTCTTATTACTTGGTCTGAATTGGAACCATGTCCTGTTTCTTCCAGTTGGACACATCATTATCCACTCATAATTAGTTGTTTAATCTGAAAAGAGCAAGTTCTGCTCCATCACCCAACAGCTGTTCATTTACTTTTAGCTCTAGTCAACCAAATCCAATTATTGTCAAGAGAGGCTCTGGATAGACCTGCATCGTTTACAAATGGTTTCTATGTCTTTGTAGATCCTTAATTCTTTGTTCATCTC
Source organism: Galeopterus variegatus (assembly GCF_000696425.1). Classification (NCBI taxonomy): domain Eukaryota; kingdom Metazoa; phylum Chordata; class Mammalia; order Dermoptera; family Cynocephalidae; genus Galeopterus; species Galeopterus variegatus. The sequence goes on from NW_007731888.1 coordinate 66,286, forward strand.
ATAGTTGCCATGTTCTCTGATAACGGTATTATGTAGTTATTTTTCTGAACCTGTTCTTGTTTCCAAAATAACAATAGGAACTGAAGATTTATTTATGTTTGAAGTCGTATAATGCCTGAAAACTTATTTCAAACAGTAAAAATATCAACATTCCCAAATTAAAGCCTACTTACAAGAACTCTTTAACAATTCTGAGAGTAATGGATTATTTATAATCCTGTCTTTGCTGGTGTTATTGTTAAGCAACATTTAAATTCACAGTTGTATTGAACTATTTCAAATGTTACTTTACTTTGACTTTCGTTGTGAAAAAAAAGTGTCTGATATTATTACCTAGGGATAGCGTAGTTCTGATCTAAGAAAATTTTCAGCAAGACAGTTAAAATTCAATTAGACTTCAAATTGTTTGTGTAATTTCTCCAAATTATGCAATTATTTCTTTAAAAAATGTAAATTTGTAAAACTTTCCAGAATAAAACAGGTCAGAGTAAAGAGAAATGGCTTTCTTATGGCTGTAGATTTCACTATTATAACACATGTAGAAAATACGGGGTAGTGGCACGGTGAGTGCATTAAAGAGGTTCTGGTGAAGCTGAAACTGGAGTGGGAGGGGAAGCCACTTTACAATAGTTTCTCCTTCTTGCACTTAGTGCAGGAGCTTGGGAATGAGTCTCTTTTATTCCTACAACCTCCTATTTAGTAATTTAAAAGACCCAACATCTAATAGTAGGATTTTACTTTCTAGTAGAATCTTCCTGGTGCAATTCATTTAAATTATGTTCTTTGCACGTTTCGATGGAAGGCATGTATTGTGATGGCATTCTGGTCTTTTCATTTCCAGGGAAGTGGAGTGATTGGAAAGGATTTTAAGAAGGCTTGATGGTTTTCTCTTGTGAAAATAACTCCTTAAACAAATTCCATTGCCATGAGTATATATACATTGAAATTAGCAATACCAATTTTATCATTGGCAAGACATGTAAATAAGATTCACTGTAGATAACCGTCACATTAAGGAGCTCCTGGACAAAATGTTTGCAGATTTCCTGACTGAGGGGTGCAATCATTAAAGGCTTGTAAGCAGTAACAAAATGCTTTGAAACTAGATGTATCTGCATACAGATGTGTTCACTCACATATTTCTGTTGTGAAATAGGAAATAATAGGAAAAAGGAAAGCAAGAAAAGAACATTGAAAACTTTCTCAAATACGAAGAAATGCCAATGTTGCCATTATTTGGACTATTCATCTTTTCCAATGCTAAACATATACATATTTAATATATAATCTTGGAAAATACACAAAGGAAAAAATAAAACACTCAAAACCCTGCCATCTAAAACCAAATGTTTTGAAATATTTGCTTCCAGATTTATTTGTATGCATATTTTAAAGGCATTTATAATCATAATATTCAATTTTTGTGTTCTGCCTTTTTGTATTTATCCAAAATTTAATCTTAAGTTTCTAGATTGCTCTATAAAATCCTGGGAAAACCAAGGCAAGTTCATAGTGATCTACTGAGTAATCTATTGAAATAACTTGGCAGTAAATAAAGGCTGTCCTTTCAGGTTTGAGTAGTAACATAAATGGAATTTGCCTGTTGCTATCACCTTCATTTTAGGATCATTTAAAGAATAGATTTATCCATGCAGTTTATTCTGAGCAGTGGCTGGGCCTGGCATCTGGGGCAAATGTGCAATCAGTTCTCTAAGTCAAAATGCCAGGAGAGTGTGAATAGGCAGCGGTGAGGAGTTGGGATGAAAAAAAATACTTGGCTAATTATTAGATGGCTTGTCCCTTAGTTGCTGCTTTCTTTGGACTCTTCCCAGTGTTTCCACGAAGGAGCCATCACTCACAAAGAAATCCTTGCCCAAGGCTGTTTATCTTAGTTGAATACAGCCAGGTACAATGTGGAGCAGAGTTGGATCTTGATCTCCTGATGGAAGCCACTACCTCTGCTTTGCTCTATGGCTAGAGAGCCTATCAAAGACTACAACCAGCCACATTTCATTTTATAGCATGGGTAATGGAAGAGAAGACAAAAATTCAGTCAATCCAAAATCATGGTTGCAAAGACATCTAACAGAGCAAGGCCTAGTGGACCTCGAGAATTGTCTCCATTTAGGATTAATCACATTACATTATTATTTCATAATGAAAAGTCACCCGTTCCATAAGCAGTCATATGCAATATAATTAGAAGAACGCTTTGCCTACTTCTAGAAGTGAACTAATTTATGATTTACTTTTAAATGAATAGGACCTTTAGTTTATCTATAATGACATCATTTAAATAAAATGTTTTAAAATATGTAATACATATGCAATAGCATTAAAGCATTAAAGAGCATCTTAAAGAGCAAAAGAACCTATTAAGACTAATTAAGTGGATTTATTGGCTAATTTGTGTTTCCACATGTAGTTATTTCTGCAATTATTATTCATTTGCTGATTTACATGGTGCTATTCTCTAAAATCATCCTGGCATTAAATGAAGCTAGAAGACATCTTCAATTTGGAAAATCTATTAAGCAAAGAATTTTCAACTTAAAGTTGACAGGATACTGAATCAAAAGCTGGTAGAACTGACTACAGACTCAGAGGGAGTTTGTTTATTATTCTTAGTTCCTCCTTCTCCTGTTTGGGTTAACCTGACAAAGGCCTTTATCTTCTAAACCACACTTATCTAATCTATAAAACAGAGATGATACCATTCCAACTATAAGTCAAAGATTAACCAATTCTCATCAACCAGAGTTACAGCTGTCATAGCGTCATAACACTTTAGCAAGAATGGATGTATTAATCACTCAAGAATTGTATTTCCTTTCCACACAAAATAGCCTTCTCTGTAAATAGATTGGCTAGGAGTTCTTCCAGTATGTTGTATGTTTTCTAGATAAATAATCTTTGGAGCTATTGTTTCCCTAAAAATTACAAAAAAAACCAAAAAAATCCCTAAAACTTGTTTGCTTTTCCCAGCATAAACCTTAGGCAGTGTTGAAGTCTGAAGGTAGGTTTGATCCCCATAGAAAAATAAACTATAAAAATAATATTTTATAATACTTATTATTAGCCTATGAGACTTGATAAGACTAATTTATTTGTATATTAACCAACCTTATTAGTAAAGACGGGCACTATAGAAAGTAACCTCAAAAATACTCTGCTTTATAAGCACCCCATTTTAAAAGTCAAAGTGGTGGAACAATTCCTGGGCAGCGGATAATGATACTGCAGAGACATGTGAGGAAGAAAAAGAATAATTTAGCTCCCTAAGGCAACTGCATTTCTGCAGTTAGATGGAGAGGGAACAAGGTTCCAACTGAATCATTTTGAGTGGAGGGAGAAAATATAAATAATTGAACAAAATGAGTACCAGCTAGGTTAGAGAGAACCTATCACAGCCTGTCCCTCATCTGCCTTAGTCATCCTCACCCGGGTCCTCTCCAGCAGCAGATTTCACTGAGAACCCACGGGTGCCGTAGGACTTCTAGCTAGGATGAGCCCCAGAGGCTATTGAGAAAGCTGAGAAAAGACTGTGCTGTGAGACTGAACACTCTTTAGAGTGTTGGTAACTGTTTTTGATAAGGTTAGTTAACTCAGATGATAAATTAAAATATTAAAAATTATTGATAAGAAAGAGCCAATTCTCATAGAGTTAGTGTGGACAAACTTTATCTTTGTGATTGTTGTATTTCATTAAAAGAAACAGATAGGTTTAAGTTTGGTTTTTTGCTATGCCTACTTCCATCAGGGAAACAGATTAATCTTTAAAATATCACCGAAAACTTAGAGTTTTCTATCCATGAACATCCCTAAAGACACTTTACATTTCAGGGTAAGTAAATAATTCAGGGAAATAGAAACCTAGGGGACATGTGAAAAATGAAATTATGAGCGACAAACACTAACCATTATTTCAGTAGAAACAGAATGGTGGCTGCAATTGATGATTAAAGAATGCCATTAAGTTGTCAGATAACTGTTGACGTTTTCTGAAAATAGTCATTCTGGTAGAGCTTTATATCCAAATAGCTAGATTATGCACACTGGAGACACATATCAGGTCTTAGATACAAGTTTCTTGAGAAAAATAATTCACTGGTTATTTGTGGGGCTGACAGCCAGTGTATATTATTTTTGAGTCACAAAGAATATTACACGCTTGTATGCTCTAATTCACAGAGATGGAAGATGAGCTATGACCAAGCTATTTATACAAAAGGTAAACCTATGGTAGGCAGTGACACTTTCTGAAAACTACCTCTACATTCTTCCTGAAAATGATATGCGAGTGAAGTACCTGTTCCTTTCACATTTGAAGAAAACATTATAAATGCATGATACCTTGTTAGTACAATTCTGTACTTAGACAATCCAATCATTGAGTCTTGTAATATTTATTTGGTAGCTATTTCCTTTTTAAAAATTATCATATGTGCACGTGGGGTACAACATTCATTTTCAATAACTGTGTACAGCATGTGATGGTCAGATCAGGATAGTCAGCTTGTTCATCATTACAATACGCAATCATTCTTCATGTCCTTTGACCAATTCCTCATCAGCTCCCCTCCCTCTCCCCTCCCCTCCCCTTTTTCCACCTCTAGTTTTTTAAAAGTTCAACGTATTACTGTGATTGTTGTTTCTTTCTTTCTCTCTGTCTCTCTTTATTCTTCATTTGTTTATTTATAGATTCACCTCCCAGTTATGCATGAGAACATGCGGTATTTCTCTTTCTGTACCTGGCTTGTTTCACTTAGAATAATTTTCTCCAGGCTCATCAATGTTGCTGCAAATGGTAGAATTTCATTCTTTTTTACAGCTGGGTAGTATTCCATTGTGTATATATATCACAATTCCCTTACCCAGTCGTCCACTGATTTCATCTATTCTAAGAATAAGCAAAGTAGATGGCATTTTGTATAAAAAGATACAGAGAATGAAAATGGTGAGGTGAGTTCTGTGCCTCAGTGAAGTTTAAAATCTAATTGAACTTCCAAATTGTCAGGCTAGGGCTCAGAGACCCTTCAAACCTGTTGGGCAGAGTGGGTCACAGACCCCTCACATGCCAGACCTGTCACATACAGGTCACGAGCCAGATAATTGGGAAAGATCCCTGGAGCTGTTGGCAGATGTCATGAGCTCAATTCTCAGCTTCCTCAGCAGCAGCAGCAGAAACAGCTTCTAGCACCAGTAATGGCCTCCTCATGCCTCACCCCACCGGGGCATGCTGGAGTTGGGGGGAACTGTGGACCAGAGCCATTTGTCCCAGGAACACCTGGGTGGAGTCAGACAACCAAAGAACACCTGGGTGCACATGCACAATTATATTAGACAATAACCAAGGAACACCTGGGTGCATGTGCATATTTATGTCAAATGCTCGGCAAGATTCTGAACATCTGAGGGACCCTGACCGTTTACCTTCATTTTTTCTGGCACAAATTTTAAAAAGTAGAGCAATGTTTTGAAAAAATTAAAGAATATTCACGGATCTCTGAAAATATTTCTGTAGTATCCCATGTTTCCACAGTCTGTGATTTAGGAAATTACATTTAAAGTTATATGCTGGCATTTTGGAGTTTCACTTGGTACCAGCAGTATTGGAAACCAGATGTGGGCAATAAAATCACATCAGTGGTTGGTTAAAAATGAAGTCATCCAGGTGATTCAGGATATGCTTTTCCTAAATTGTTTTAGATTATCCTTGAAACATAATTACAATATCAGATAATTCTAACAGCCATAAAGGGCCCACTTTGAAATTTAACACATAGAAGGGAAAATACAAGTAACAAAAGAGAAAGGTGGGTTGTGCTGAGTGTACAGGTGCTGACTGAGTAGGGTGAACACATGCCCCAGTTTGCCTGGAACTATCTTGTTTTACTCGTTATTCTGATGTTCTGTCCAACTTAGCATTTGATTAGTCAAGTGTTATTATTAATAGTTGCATCGAAACAGGCCAAGATGGTTGGGGCAGACCTCCACCTGGTACTTCCAGCTCACCATGTTCCTGTCTTAGAGGTGTGCGGGATGCACGTGCAGTGAGCAGCATTTCCACATTCACTTCAGGTTAAATCTGAAAGTCCAGCCCAGTTTACAGGGGGATTCTAGTTAAACCAAGTGTCCCCAGAGCAGCCAGGAAGTGCTAACTCCTTAGATCTTGAGTTCCACATTTGGTACACCAGCCTATTGTGCCATGGTGCTGTGCCCTGGCCTGCAAGGAGTGTATGGTCCCAGCTAGTGGGGTCAGTGGGAAATGTTGGAAATAAGAAGTGAGGTTGTGTGTACTTATGTGTAGGAACTAGAGGCTAAGCTCTTCTGCCTTATTGCATGTAGAGAGTAATCTGAATGTTACTGCCACAGTGGTTTTGTTTTTTATTGCATAATGTAACCGTGCACCAATTTATTTCTTTTACTATCAAATAACTCTTTTTTATTATATAATAAATCCTGCTGGCAGTAATGAAATAAAAACAAGTAAACAGAAGTAACTTCAATAAAAATGAGATATTTGGAATTCCATTTATCAAGAAAGAAAAGATGAACAAGTAACTCACACAAAATATTTGTTGCCATTTACTGTGGAGACGTCATGAATTAACATCCATAAGCCACACTTATGCTGAAGAAGCATCAAAGTCTACTTCAAAAGTTAAAAAACAGGTCTTTAAAAAGACTGTGCCCTAAAATGATTCAACACACACAACCGCAGAAGGTGGTCTACATAGAGTTATTGGAAACATGACTTTTTATTTAGATCAAATGATTATTCTCCTACGTTAAGTTAACTCATTTTCAGTTTCTTTATTTCTCGTGCACATCCCACAGTGAAGCCAACACCATTAGCAGAACTTTGAAAACAGAAAAGTGATGCCAGTTTTATGTCAATGTCATCAGATGTTTCAAATAGAAAATCACTTCAGATAATTCTTATAGTAGTTCAGTTTTCTCATCCAATTCACAGAAAGAAACCAAAGATTTATGATGTTCATTCTGTTGAATGTATTATTAATGTTATTGTAAATGCAGTTAAAAATTTCACCTGTACTTTCAGCATTTATATGATAATATTCATATAATTTTTGTTATGAAAAAAACTAACAATCTTACTAAATTAAGAAGTTTAAAGAGAAGAAATTTACTTGGTAAATAGTTGTGATGTACATATAATTCATACTTGTATTCAATCAAGTTTCAATAGCCTTTCAGTTGAAACAGAAGCTGTGAATTTTAAATTTTTTAAATATGTTTGCAGACAGAAAATCTGAACCATAAAATTTTGTTATAGAGCTAATGTTGAATACACAAAAATTTAGAATGGGAGGATGTACTTCTCTTTTTGCTGCCAATCTTCAATTGGATTTAAGAAATATTCAAGTTCTTACAAGTCACAATAATGCACTGAACTTTCAGGAGAGAATAGAGCTGTCGTTACCAGGGGTGGGAAAAGGAGAGAGGAAGGGGGATTAGCAAGAAATTGGTTAATGGACACAAGGAATGATTGCGTTTTACAATGAAGAACATGCTAATTATCCTGATTTGATCATCACACATTGTATGCAGGTATTAATATTCAACTCTGTACCCCACAGATATGTTTAATGAATTATTTTTAAATGAATAAATAAATAAATGGAAATGCAATGAAAACAATATTTTTGAGTTTTTAAAGAGAACTACTTTTTAATTTAATGTGAGTGTCCTACAATAATGCTGAAGTTTTTGTACAGGATTCTTTGACTTTTTGGCTGTATTTTGTTAAAAAATCACCTAGAAATCTGTCATCAAGTATCAGTGAATGGAACTTCAAAAACTAAAGCTTTTAAAGTTTTTATTAAAACACATTTGTTGCAAAACTTTAAAACAGGAAGGCATAGAAATTTATCTACCGAAGCAAGGGAGGAACTGAAGAAATTATAGAATAAATCTCAAATATTGTAAAGTATTTAACTTTAAATCTCTGTGCTTTGAAGCATTCAGTTTGAGGGAAGAATTTGTAAACCTTTCAAAAGAATATTAAATAAAGACAGTTTATTTGGTGCATTTTAATTTTCAAATATTTTTAAATGAAAAGTAGTCTGAAAAATAAAAAGGACAGTACCATAAAAATATTTGGGCTGAAGTATTCCCTATAAATAATTGAATTGAGAATATCTTCTATTCACACAGGCTCTGAGCTTATTAGGTACTCAGCGCCTGTGGAAAGGATATTCTCTAAAATTTTAAATATTATGGATTAAAGATAAGAATCAATTAGTTTTGTCAACAATTTCGTATGTGTTAACCATATCATGCCACTTTGAAGAAGATTATAGGTCATTTATTTAAAAAATTAAAATAAAACCATATTTTAAAAAAAATTTGCTTTGGAAAAATCCTAACATATTAAAAACAAATAAAACTTGAAAAATGGATTAACGTACTTGAATAATTTTCCACTTATTTTCATGTTCCGGTTAATATTATTTGGTTTAAGAACAAAGCTCCATGTTATTTTATATTTTATAAATAATTTTAACATAATATTTGCAGAGAACATTTTATAGATTCATCCATGTAATGAAAACAGAATGTTGGCCAATAAACAAATGTTTCTTCCCTCAAATGATATAATCTTAATTATTCTTAGAGCATTCTTTTACTCTCAAAAGTATCCTGGTTAGCCCAGTGCTGAAGGGTTTCAAACAAAGAAAAACAGAAGAGTAAGTGAGGGGAGGGATTGCTCTGTGCATCTTCCAGTCTGGAGGACCTTCAGAGCAAATCCCCTGCAATCCTCTTAGCTCTGTCTGCACTGCGAGTATTGCTTCACCGTGCTGTGGATCACTGTAATAAAGCGGAACTCGCAGGATAGTCACCCAGTCACCTTTTCCCAAGGACAAATTTTATAGTCCTTGCACTTGAGGTTTCTTGACCTACTGCACTTTGGTCCAAGGAGATGTTATCTTAAACCAGTTTTTTATAGTTAATAAATAAGGTTTTTTCTTTTCAAAAGTCATACTGTGTGTTCAAGTTTGTGCACTGGCAGAGTGTAACAAGTAAAGAAAAATGCACGGTAAAAAACATCAGGAAGTCTTTGGTTCTAATCCCAGTCCTGTTGGCTGTGTGATGTTTGGCAAATTATTTTACTTCTCTGAGTCTCTTTTCTTCCATTGTAAAACGAAGAGAATAATAGTTACTTAAGAGTATTTTTGTGGAAATAAAGTAAGATAATGTAGCTAAAGTCCCTTAGCAGAGTGCCTGTATTCAATAAATATTAATAAAATGACCCTTAACTCCTCTCAGAAAGTTTAAAACAGGAAGTTTCTATTTCACCATTTAATTTCTAATTCTTTCTAAAGATGGATATAATGAGCAATGTGAGTCTGCATTTGTAAATGTCTGTCACCAACGGGAATTCACTGGAGATGACTCAAATCGCATTCTGTACTGGAAAAGGTGCATTTAACTGGCAAAAGAAAGAACCAGGCCAGTTTCTTTCTGTATCAACCCTGGATAAAAATCCCCTTAAGAAAAAAATAACAATAATGATTTGTTGCAGAGGGGAAAGAATTGAGTTACTTGTTAGCATTCGAATGGGCCCTAAGGAAATTTGCAAGTTAATTAAATTAGCACTCCCTTCTAGAGTTTGCTCCATGACAGTGGGCTACCAGCTGAGTATTAACTGGCCTTCCCAGGAAGGCCCCAGTGAAATTAACAGGCTCAGGGCTTTGTATTGAGCCTGGACAGCAGAGAATTGGGCAAATGACACTGTGGTTTATTTGAGTTATGACTGCAAATACGTTATAATGTTTCAGCCCCTCTTTCCATTTGCTTCTGAATGGCTAATGGAAGGCCTTGGCTCTGTATTTTAAAGTTGAGGTAAGAGGTAGGATAAGGATATTTTTTACAGTGATGGAGAAAGGAGGGGTTAGGTTGGTCCTACTTTTGAGACCTTGTAAATTTTATGAGGAATGTTTTTGCAGGCCAAGTGTTAATTAATTTAAAAAGAGACAAGAGAGGATGCCAATCATCACAGAATCAAATCCAGTGATTCATGGTCTAGGGTTTTGTCCTTCTATTCCTAGAGGATTCTTTCTCTTTTAGGGTTTAAATTTAGCTGAAATTTTAACCCTTACCAGATTTTTAGTATGAGCAGTTTTTGAGACAAAAAACTCATGCTTTGTGGGGCATTTACTAAGTCATGGCACTGCCCAGGGCACATTTTTGGTTTCATTTTAAACTGCCCATGTGTGGTCAACTTCCTTTTATGGAATCCATTGATAAATCATGGCAAAAGGAAACCACTCCTCAGAAATAATGTCTAAAGGAGACCCTCTCTCTCCTGGAGAAGAAAACCAGAGAGCAGACCTAATCTGGGTAATGTAAAAAAGACCCAGTCTTTGATTTCATTCAAAAGTGTAGATGTAGCCAATTAGGATGGGGAAGAGGGTGGTTCACCTGAAAATCCGGGGCCTCGGGCATTTTCTGGAATGTGTACAGTCAGAATGTGCAGGTGAGTCAGCAAGGTGGGAGCGCGCAGCCACGCCTCTCCCACACGCTGAGCAGTCCTCGGGCCTCAGCGGCTCACCAGTGTTTGTCTTGGAGTGCTGTACTTGCAACCCATTGATTTTAAAGAAAAATGTGAAAAACCGTTGGGCTAGGAATTACCAAAGCGGGATGTGCTGTTTCCTGCCCTGAGAAGATGGCCCTGTCAGCACCCTGTCTTGTGTTTTGGATTCCTTCCCCATGACATAAGGATGTTAGAGCAGGTGACTCCTGCAGCACAGTGTAGGTTGCTGAAGGTGTTAAGTTGCTTTGAGGGCAAGTTGCATGCACACAGGGTGTGGAAAGCAGGCGTGAGGGCCAGAGCAACCAGCACGCCCCCGACTCCCCCCCACCCCCTGCAATCTGTCTCTCTGTCTACAGCTGACATGCCCCCTAGATACTGTATCTGTTAACATTAGAAACTGCCAGCACGGACTGTGTAACCTTTCTGACACTTATTGTCAACCTCCCCAGCCCTAGAACCTTGCGTGGATAGATGAGGACTATCAGTGCAGCTCAGCTGGCCGAACCTGACAACAGGGGTGAGGTCGCTTCTGTAATCTGTTCTGGAAAATGGGGACCGTACTCCATTTTCAAACTGCACCCACCCACTCCCTTTTCTCTAGAGGGTTTCTCCGTTTTCCTGCTTTTCATGTTGGGTTAGACTTTTTCCAGTGGGCATCTCTAAATAGGAAACTTGATGGTTGCTGCTTAGATATCCTGACTCTCTGTCTTAATAAACGTCAATAAATTCAGCTTCTTTTCCTTTCCAAGGCTCTAACTTACCTGTGCCAGCAGTGATGTTTAAAATTCAAAGACTTTCATCATTCTGTCTTATTAAGGCATCCACATGAGCTGCCGTGCAGTGTTGAACTATACGCTTTCTTATATCCGAATTTACTGATGGTTTTCTCCAAAACATGTTCTAGTTTAGACACTATCTCATCCTCTCCTCTGCCAGATATTGATTATTCATGCATTCTCTGATCCCAGCCGCTCCAGCCTTACTCATTGTTATGTCTTCTTTCCCTTAAACACAAGTGCAGACTATGATTCCCACAACTCAGTACTTATTACTGGTCTTTTACGTTTCTAAAAGCAACAGAGTATCAGAGCATCCTCCTGGGCTTGGTGCCTCTCTGTCTTCCACACGATCCTTCCTTCTCTTCGTCACTGTGCACATCACTGTCACTTTTGCCTGTGATCTTCCCTGTGTAGCTGCTGCCACAAAAATGAGGTGTTCAGACGGAAGCTATTCTCTCATGGATGTGATGGTAAAGACCAAAAGACGGGGGGAAAGAACGAACTCCTTGGTGCTGTGGTGTCCCCTTGCAGAAGAATGAAGTTTATAAATTGGGAGCAGACGTGCGGCCACACGCCCACGCCCTGGGTGCATGCACCGGACCTCTGCTCCTTTCTCTATAGCCGATAGGTATCTCCCTCCACAGCTTGCCAGAGACAGCTTTAATGCATTTGTCTGCCAAGCCTTAAGCCTCACCAGTTTCCATTTCCACTGATGTGTAGGCTACATGCCATCATGTTTTAAAAATACCTTTTCCAACAATGCAGAGCTCGTTGGCATGGTGGACTCCCTCCAGGCCTTACCCGTAGCTATTGCTGGACCATTTCTGTTTTCCAGAGAACTACTGTGCAGTTGCTAAGTGTGGAATACACTCTCAGCTCACTTTGTGTCTTTGTTCCAACTGTGGTGATGCTGATCCTGCAGCTTGAAAATCCCCACCCGGGTGACACTCTTTTGTGAAAATATGCAATTTTAAACCCGCGTTTCTGACAAAAAGGAAAGAAATGTTCAGTCCACCCCAGTTCTGTCTGGACAAGCACAGAGAGAGGCGTGTTGGATTTCCAGACAAGTATTTTCTGCTAGTTTTGCTCAATGAGTTCGATTCACTGCAGGGCTTTTTCCCACATGAGCGGCAGAGGTGGGCTGCCGCTGCCCGCTCTCCGCAGGGCTCTGCTGTGAGTCATCATTTTCATGAATGAAAAGAAGGGAGGAGGGAAAAAAAGACAGGGAGCCTGTCGCCAATGCCCTCAAACAAGGCGAACGTTTTGTGAATAATTTTTAGATAATATATGGCTGGTTGACTTTTCGGTTTTGTTGTTTTGAATGGAATGCACAGAAAAAAAGAACTTGTTGCAACAAAAGTTTTATCTGATATCCTATTCATAACGCTGATTCTTTCTAAAATGTTTGGCAACTTTTCTAGGGTACAGAAAAGGCACCGTGTTGACTCATGCTGCTTTCAAGCTTCGTATCAGCGCAGGCATGAAACACACCAAAAGAGATTGTCGATCCCGCATAATACACAAGGGAAAATCTGGCCACAGTACGGGGCCACCTCATTTCTGAGGAAAATTTGGGTTGAGATGGACCTTGCCACAGACCCAGTGCCCTTAGCAGAGGCCAAAATAAATAAATAATAGTCCAACGTAAGTGCTAGACAGCTTACCATAGAGCATATTGAATTTTGTCACTGATGTGTGATGACTTTGGTTTTGTAGAATCTGCTCAGTGACAGCCCAAGAATAATCCTAGCATAAGAAGCAACAAGGTAAAGAGAATGAGCAGTGGAATAAAAGTCAGTAATAATAACGTCTGTTCTCAGTTTCAGGTGCTGAATAACTTCTGCCCCTTTAAGTCATTTAACCTCAGTGGCAAGTCCAGGCTTCCCAGCTTGACATACGAGGTTCTCCAAGACATGAATCCTCTTGAACTCTTGCCTTTGTGCCCTGACTGACCTTGTACTTCCCCTCACATCCTTGATGTTTCATGTTGGCACTCTCAGCTCATGCTGTCCCCTCTACCTGGAACATCTCTGCTTGCTTCACCAATGCCAGCTGTTGGAATTTAGTGCAGGCGTCCTCCCCTCTGCATAGTCTTCCTGAACCCTCCCTGGGTCCAGTGTCCCTCCTCCATGCTCATAGATCACCCTCAATATAACTCTGTGCTAGCACCTTCCTCAGTTCTATTTACAGACTCTGAGGTCCTCAAGGGAAAAGGCTACGACATTTATTCACTCATTCAACAGAGATGTATTGGATTCCTCTTATGTGCCACGCACTGTTTTAGGGACTGGAAATAAAGTGGCGAACAAGACAGGTAAGGTTCCTGTTCTTCAGGAGGATCATTCTGGAAGGGGAGACGGACAAGAAGGGAAACAAATAAGCTAGCAAGTTAAGTACAGCCAAGAACATGAAAATACGTTGATGACGCGAAGGACGGGTTGGTTGGGCAAGGCTCCACTGAAGAGGTGGCCTGAGCTGAGACTTCAAATGTGAGAAGGAGCAGTGGAGAGCTGGGGGAGGACAGTCTGAGTGGGGGTGATACAGGCCCTGGAGGAAGGATTAGAGTGGCAGCTTCAACACCCCCAGGTGCCAACATATCCCCCAGCAGAAGTCAGGGTTAGACGATGCAGGGCCTGAGGGTCACGGTAAAAGTTGGCATTTAATTCTTTGTGGGATGGGAAACCCTGGGACAGTTCTAAACAGGGAATTGTAGGATGTGATTTACATTTTGTAGAAACCACGAGGGCTCTGTGTGGTGAGGAGATTTTATGAGCACCAGAGCTGTGCTGCTTTCCCAGACGTGGAAATGGCCTTTTCCAAGGTCGATGGTTGTCCAGGAAGAAGGAAAACTCAAGTCATTTCAATTCAATGCACAGTGCTGAGTTCTCCTCTTGCTGCCACTTTCCACTGGCCTAAGCACAATTTTTTAAAACTTTCTTAAGTTGAAATTGCTTCAGATTTTTTTCCTCGGTTTCATGGATAATCTTCTTAGTGTTTGCTCATCCCATGTATACCGAGTTGGACAACCTCCGATGTGTTGAGGAATTGCCCCTCTGCAAGGCCAGAGTGGGGCAATAATGAGTCACTGAAAGAACGGCGGTGCCTTCTCAAGTTTAATGTGACTTTCTAGAACACAGGAAGGGCAGCCTTGTATTCACTTTCTCCCCAGGCCTCTGAGCAGCTCCTCTGTGAGTTAACCTATCTATGCGTGTTCACAGCAGCCCATAGTGTTAAAAAGGAGACTCCAGAAACTGCAAGAAGGTACACATGATGGCCATGGGAGATGAAGTTTGTGTGTCCTGCCCCATGTCACTGGGGAGAGGCAGACCTGTTTGGCTCCATTAGCACTAGAGAAGGTCTTACACTTTTAGGGCACCCTCACACCTGCTGGTGGTGCTTTTAATCCAAGGTGGAGTGATCATTGATAATTTGTTTCAAAGATTTACCAATCCCCTGGGAATGGAATCTTTTTTCTTCTTTTTTTGGATTATTCTAGTTCATCAAAATATATTAACATGTTTTAAGAAATTCTGCATTTCAGCATCACACGATGCAGACTTTAATTCTAAAAGTTAATATTGCTGTAGATGTCGGGGATGCAGTCTTAACAGTAACCTTTTTGGGGGGACAGCTGTTACTGCTCTCTTCCCTTTACCCTTGACCTGAACCTCCCCACCTCTCACTAGGAGCAAACACTAGATCTCCCCTGTTCCACAATGGCTTGGATCCACACACCTTTGCATTTTTAGGTAGAAGTTAGGTGCATTGTAAGTATTGAGTCCTCTGAAAATGCAAAATTGTCTTAGTCTTTCAAAAAGAACATTTCATAGTATAAGACCTGGAAAAACTATTTTAAAAACCTATAAATTATAAAACTCCTTGAATAAAACATAGGAGAATCACTTCAGGATATAGAACTGGCAAAAGACTTTATGGATAAGACCCCAAAAGCACAAGCCACAAAAGAAAAAATAAACAAATGGGATTATATCAAACTAAAAAGCTTCTGCATAGCAGAGGAAACAATCAACAGAGTGAAAAAACCTACACAATGGAAGAAAATATTTGCAAACTATGCATCCAACAAGGGATTAATATCCAGAATATGCAAGGAACTCAAACCACTTCACAGTAAAAAAACAACACAATTTAAAAATGAGCAAAGGAGCGGAATAGACATTTTTCAAAGGAAAAACATAAAAATGGTCAACAGGTACATCAAAAAATGCTCAACATCACTAATCATCAGGAAAATGCAAATTAAAACCACATTGAGATATCATCTCACCCCAGTCTTATCAAAAAGGCTGAGAAAAACAAATGCTGGTGAGGACGCGGGGAAAAGGGAACCCTCCTACACTGTTGGTGGGAGTGTAAATTAGTACAGCCACTATGGAAAACAGCAAGAAGCTTTCTCAAACAACTACAGATAGATCTACTACATGATCCAGCAGTCCCACATCTGGGCATATACCCAAAGGAATGGAAATCATCACGTTGAAAGGGTACTTGCACTATTGGTGGGAGTGTAAATTAGTACAGCCACTACAGAAAACAGCAAGGAGCTTTCTCAAACAACTACAGATAGATCTACTACATGATCCAGCAATCCCACATCTGGGCATATACCCAAAGGAATGGAAATCATCACGTTGAAAGGGTACTTGCACTCCCATGTTCATCACAGCTCTGTTTACAATAGCCAAGATATGGAACCAACCTAAATGTCCATTGATGGATGATTGGATAAGAAAACTGTGTTATATACACACAATGGAATACTACCCAGCAATAAAAAAAAACAAAATTCTGCCATTTGCAAGAACATGAATGAGCTTGGAGAAAATTATGTTAAGTGAAATAAGCCAGGCACAGAAAGAGAAATATCACATGTCCTCACTCATAAGTGGGAGCTGAGAAAGAAAAGACTGTAATAAAATGTTGAACTTTCAGGAGAGAACAGACCTATAGTTACTAGAGGTGGGAAAGGGTGGTGGGGGGAGGTTAGGGAGTAACTGGGTAAGGGACACAAAGAATAGTTATGATTTGTAATGATGAACATGGTAATAATATCGATTTGAACATCACATACTGTACATAAATGCTGATAGTTAACTCTGTACCTCATAAATATGTATAATCAATTATATTTCAATTCAAAAAATAAATTTAAAAAACAGGTAAATAAAAAGACTGTGTCAAATTTACACTTGCAGTGAGCCAGGCATTTTGCTACAAACCAAGACTCAGTAATAAAATTAGCAATGAAGTATGTGCTGTGGTCTTGTCTTACAATGAGCAGTGCAATGCTGGGTCCCAGGGAACATGGCAAGATGTGCTTGGTCTTTCTGAAGCAGGGAGTTGCCATATCCACTAATTTATATATTATAAATTATAAATCTGATTATACCATCAAATCTGGGAAATTGTGGGGAAAAAGAGAGAGAGAGAGAGAGAGAGAGATAGATCTTTAAAAAGTCCCCAAATCCCAAGCTCAGTTGGTTAGAGTGTGGTGTTGATAACATCAAAGTCAACGGTTTGAATCCCCCTATCAACCAGGTACAAAAAAAAAAAAAAATTGCCCCCAAATCAAATCACAGAGAAAACGATTTCAATTCCAGTTAATTTTTTCTAGTTTCTCTTCCTCTGAATATATTTGTGTCTATGTACGTGTCTGAATATGTCTATGCTTCTGCTTATGCAGACATTTATACACATATATACTTTCTTTTACAAAATTGATAGCAATTTTTGTACTTTATATAAAATTCAAAAGTTGAATATTCTTTCTGCACAAGAAGCCACTGCTCTTTGCCTCACCTCTTTGCCAGGAGGTGGCTTTACCTGCCATTATGCAGCCTTTTCTCGCAATATCTGTAATACGCACCGTCTTGATCAGCATCAAGAGATAAATTAGATCATTTAAAGATTAATAAATCCTTCTGTCTGGCTGTGTTTAGTCATCAAATTTGTCATATGCTTAGTTTTTACTTCACTGTGTGCTACGTAGTCTACCTTTTTAGGGAAAAAATTCCTTTTCAGGGACAGAGTGGCAGAATGGCTCTTTGGAAAGAGAACTGGATCAGGAGCCAAGGGGCCTGGCTTCACACACCAGCTGTGCTCACAAAAGCTGTGTAATTTGCAGCTCCCTTACCCCTGAAATGGGCACATGGATTTCTAAGGTTGCATGCTACAGCTATGCAAGTCTACCTTTGGTTAGCATTATGTCGATAGGGTGCTTTTCCAAATAACCTAAGAGAATGTTGGCCTGCTATGAAACTGTAGCTAGAAATGCAATTAACTTCCTGGCCCAGCTTAAGCAATAAGCCTAGTGACCTCCGGGAAGCCATTCAACAATACAGAAATAAACAGCTGCTCTGCACAATCTTTACCATGTGCTTCCCACTGGTAAAACTTTATGCATCTTATTGGTCTTTTCAGACAAATGGATTCATTAGTTCCATTCTTCCTACTCAGCTTCATTATAGAAATGCCAAAAGTCTGATGGACAGTGAAGGGAGGATATTTCTTCCCTACATACTGAGGAATGAATGACTCCACCTCTTCATGAGCACAGAGACTCAACTCCCAACTGGGTCCCTGTCCTCACAGCCTTGGTGTGATATGCATTTCCACCTCGGCCTCTTCAGCATTGTCTCCCCTGTCCATGCCCCAGCCCACCGGCTGCTCGGTCAGATACGCTGTCCCCTCCCTGCCAGCCTCGGGTGGCTCTTGCCTCTGCTGGGAGTACTGCTCCCACCATCGCTGGGCTGGGTCTGACTCTGTTCTGCTCTCACTCTGACATCACCTCCAACTAGCTCGGCTCTATCTTTCCTCTCTAGCCCCTTCTGGAAGCTGTCACCACACCCTGTGCTTACCCTCACCAGACTTTGTGTCACAGGCCATGGAAAATGCCTATTTTCCAGTCCGTTTCTCCTCCTAGAATATAAATGCATGTAAAGACCCACATGTCTTGTTTTCCATTGAATCCCTGTCACCTAGCATGGTGCCTGGCACCTGATAGGCCCCTGACAAATATTTATGAAGTAATATAACCCTGCATGCTGTTTGTCTACTCATCTGTACAAAATGAGTGAGCCCTAATGTAGATGGCAATGTCTGGGAGACTGGTAGGAACTTGATACAGCATCACAGGGGAGGAAAAAAAGTGTACAAAACAATTAAAACTGTGCTTGCTCGACTAGTACTCCTCAAAACTGTGAAAATCATCAAAAACAAGGAAATTCGGAGAAGCTGTCACAGCCAAGAGGAGACTAAAAAGACATGATGACTAAATGTCACATGGTAGCGCTCGACTAGTACTCCTCAAAACTGTGAAAATCATCAAAAACAAGGAAATTTGGAGAAGCTGTCACAGCCAAGAGGAGACTAAAAAGACATGATGACTAAATGTCACATGGTAGCTTGGATGGGATCTTGAAGCAGAAAAGGAACATTAGGTAAAAACCAAGGAAATCTGAATAACGTAAGGACTTTAGTAAATAATGTATCAATAAGTGGTTCACTTATTGTGACAGATGCACATTAGTAATAGAAGATGTCAACTATAGGGAAAACAGAGTGTGGGACATGTGAGAAATTTCTGTACTGTTTTTTCAGTTTTTTGTAAATCTAAAAGTATTTTAAGATTAAAAAGTTTATTTAAGGACCGGCCCGGTGGCACACTGGAGAGTGCGCCGCTTGGGAGTGCGGTGGCGCTCCCGCTGAGGGTTCGGATCCCATGTGGAGACCGGTTCCCGCTCACTGGCTGAGCGCGGTGCGGGCGCAACACGGAGGGTTGCGATCCCATTGCCAGTCCCCGGTACTGGCGTGACACCGAGGGTTGCGATCCCGTTACCAGTCAGTAAAAAAAGACAAAAAGGAAAAAAAAAAAAAGTTTATTTAAGAAATGAACTAAAGCCAATTAAAATCACAGTGTACCTGTTCCCTGGGGGAATAGCATAGCAACTAAATACAGAAACTAAAATAAACAAAACCAAAAACTGTGCTTGCTTTGGGCCAAGTGCTTTGCGTGTGTTATTTCCTTTGCGTCTTTACTAAGCATCCTTTACATACCCTGTGTTTTGCTAGGCACTATAGCATGTAGAAAGGAATAGAAATTGTGCATCTTGTCTTGAAGGGAGACAATTAACCCGTATGGAAGAGACAGAGGACAAAACATGACAAACTGTGCTTGTCTTGACTATTCAAGCTGCGGAAGTGCAGGAACGTTTGTGCATTCTGAAAACTCCATGAAGGAAGCTGGACCTGGGGCTTGGGGAATGCTGAAGGCTCCTGAGTCTTGGCAGAGGCATAGTCCTTCAAGGATGGTGGTGGCCGGGAAGCCAATCTCTCTCTGTTTTGGACTCAGAGGAGAAAAGTAGCTTCTTCCTCCTTTTTGTAAACTCTATTGTTTATAAGAGCAACGTGAGGGAAGGCTCCTCAGATGAAGTTGCAGCTTTGATCCTCAGCTAGAAACTTCTCTCTTCACTGATTTATTGGAATTAACAGGTCTCTTTTACACAATATCAGGAGCTTTAAAAGAATTAGTGGAGTAGCCAAAAGAGACCGTAGTAGCTGAAAAGGGCTATCCAGGCTTGTGGTGGAATGGTTACTCTGGGAGAGAAATCTCTAGAAATTTCTAGAATACTCCTGAGGGAGTATTTCCTCCTTTCCTTGAGTGAAGAGGTAGTGAGTTTTGTGCACAGTAGGCCTCTGGCCTGAGTAGGGGAAATTATAAATTGTTTGCCCAAGGTATTAAACTCTGTCAAATAAAACACTAGACTAGATATTACTTTTTAATGTTGTACAGATATTTTCTCTGCACTATTTAGCAGACTTTTCTGGAATGACAAGTCTACAGAATACTATAAATGTATTTTCTCAGTGGGAAAAATAGAGAGAGATTCACAATGGAAGAGGGAACATCTTGGTTTTGAAGCATCTCTGCTTAAGGGTCCATAGGAAACAAATTACATTTCCCAGAGTTCTGATCTGATTTTTAATAATTTATATAGGAAACAAATTACGTTTCCCAGAGTTCTGATCTGATTTTTAATAATTTACTGGATGGGCAAAACAAGACATTCAGGAGAAAGTGCATGTGAATAGACATTTTTTTAAAAAAATCTGTTCCTTTGTTTTGGGATCACAATCAGAACATAGGTATTATTTAAATAAGCCACATAGGAAACAAATTACATTTCCCAGAGTTCTGATCTGATTTTTAATAATTTACTGGATGGGCAAAACAAGACATTCAGGAGAAAGTGCGTGTGAATAGACATTTTTTTTAAAAAATCTGTTCCTTTGTTTTGGGATCACAATCAGAACATAGGTATTATTTAAATAAGCCAAGGAAGAATTCTCTTATGCTCTGCAGAAGTGTTCTGTTAAAGATATCAAATGCCTTGCACTCTGAGAGTGAGATTTAGTGCAGAAATCTCAGTTGTGTTTATTCCTATTACATCAATTATTCCCAATATTACCTGCAACTGTTTCGGCGGGAGAGTAACAAATCACAAGAACTCTTCGAACTTGAAGTCGCAGAATATACCCAAGGATAAAACACAAATAAAACAGAACAAACACAAAAATAAAAAAGATAAAATCTCTCCCTTCCGTAACTATGCTTTTTTGTAAGGAATGCTGTTGAGGTGACAGTGAAGGCAGCTGTTGCTTGTTGTCGTGATGCTTTGGGGACCGAAGTCCCCTGGGCGTGCTCTGGTGTGAGCAGCTGGAAGCTTGCTTTCCCTGTAAAGCAGCAGAGGGAGCTCTGCTGACGTGATCGAAGACTCAGGGCCTGCCCCCTCTCTCCAAGCCACTTGCTCTTCCCGAAAGAACTGGGAAGAGGGGGTGTGAGTGCAAAGGCCGTGCTAAAGGACACAGATAAAATGTTAAGTCTGAAGAGAACATGGGAATACTCAACTTCTAAAATTCTCACAAGTTTTGGTATTCCGAAGTATTTGGCAGAAGCCATGGGTATGGCGAGCTATAAGCAAAGGGAAGCTTATAGCTTGAGAATGAGACTCTATCTGTTTAAAAGTAGAAGGCAAAACTGTGAATAGTGTGACTCCTGAAGACTTTCGACCAAGGATGAAGTAATTCCTGTAATTTCATTACCATTTTTTCTTGCTCTTTGAGTAGTTTGAAGACAGACCAAAATATGCTAATATAGATTTGAAATATATTTTGACAAGGCTACCCGTGCTTCTTTGAGAATCATGCATTTTACAGCTGGTAAGCCCCTGGGGGCCATTAAGTGCAGTCTTAGTGTTTTAGCAGAAGAATACATTGTCAGCATGTGGTTAAGTGACCTGTCCAAGCCTACCAGCCCGTTGCTGGCAGGACTATAGAACCCAGTGTCCTTACCCTTGGTCCAAAGCTCCCTGCTTTGAGTTCCAGCATTTTTGATGCTGACAGTACATCACCATAATACATACATTATAGATCATATTAGTTTTCAAAGCAAATGACCTCCATTATCTCACATTTATGCACCAAAATGTCCTTTGAAAATATACCACTCGTTGATTTGCTCAAAGGAAGACATGCCCAGTTTTATAAGCTCACAGAGAAGTTAACTATCGTTTTGCAGTTTTGTTTACAGTTCAATATGCATTTACACCTAGTCAATCAAGTTTCTCTCCATCAGCCACTTTTTTCTGCCTGCAAACTTGCTTCTTAGAGACTGATTTTGCTGTTTGGTGTGAACAGTGGGGAAAAGCCCAGCTGACTCCAAATAATGGGGTCGTGCCTACCTTCTCCACATGAGCCCCAAGTAAGGCTTGCCAACACCGCCAATGCTTCACCTGACTGTGAAAAGTTCAATGGCCGAGAGAAGTCCACACTTGTTCTCAAGCCACAGACCTGCGGGACACCTTCAGATCATCTGATGGTTGGGATCACACCTCTTAGAGTCTCCGACAATGTCTATACACCTCTCTTAACATGCATTCCCTATGGTAGTTAAATGGAAAGATGGAAGGTCCAGGAAGCTATTTGCAGGGACATTGATGAAAAGGGGACCAATCACACTTGGGGTCATGTCATG
>NW_007731888.1:89351-91054 GCF_000696425.1 Galeopterus variegatus
TGTGGGCACTGCATAGATCTTTGTCGCTTCCCCCAACATGCAGAAAGAATTCTGGCACTGCCGTATCATAATTTTTAGTAATTTTTTTACTGTTTTCAGAAAATGTTTCTAGACTTACCCTCCTAATTTCTTGTTTGAAGGTGAGTTAGCCCCTGAATATGCCTGTGCAGAAATAAACTGCTCACCCAAACCTCAAAAGGCACATCATCATTACACATCTCTGGCAAACATGTACAGTCTTGTGCTGAAATTCCTTGAGTAATCTGGTTGATTCTGATATTGGCTATCAACAGCTCTAAATTAAAGGTGGGTCATATTGGTGATATATTGTTATGGTCAATGGAAGGGAACAATTTCCTTCCTAAAAGTTTCAGCAATCTCATTTTTCATTTTTTTTTATTCTTTCAGTGGCGTGAGGCAGAATCATTCATGTGGTATTGCTTCCTGGGAATACGGTTCTTCTTAAGAAGGTCCTGTGTTGTGAGGGTGATCTAGGCACTGTGGCACTTCTTAAATAACCAGCACCTGCTGATACGCATGTAAAATACAATCCCCACAGGATATATTGTCAATTAAGTGATGCTGTATTCCTTGATTGGTTGAGCTCAATTAACTGGTTGATTTCAAAATTACCTCATAAATCACCAAGACAATAGGAAGGGACATCTTATGATTACTTGCCTTTCCCCTCAAATTTGGCAACATGATTTTTTTAGCTTATTGATAACGATATTTCAGGGAAATCAAAAGTCATTCCACAGTTACCTCTTTGCGGAGTGCTGTAGCAAATTACTTGATACTCTTAGGTGTTAATATCTCTTTAACCTTGTAAGGTTACAGATATCAGAATCATGCTTAACACTTGTGAAAAAAAATCTGACAGCACTTTTTTTCTGTTTTCTTTTTCCTTCCCTACCACATCCTCTGATAATGATTTCCATGGGCTGGAAACACTGTGAGGGAAGAGATATTTAGTTGAATTTATTTTAAATGAAACTGATAGCTTCACTAGTGATCTCATAACCTCAAAGCACTTTACAAACTGAGTAATCATTGAAGATGCTAAATATAGCAAATACAATGCTTAAAACCTTCGCAAATAAATCCATATTTAAAACTTATTCTCCCACAAAGTAGCTCTGCTTTTGATGTATTTTTAAAATCATGGATTTCTCGATGGAGGTATTGAGCTTGGTTCTCACTATTCCTTTTTGTTTGTCTGGCCTCACTCTCTTCGTCATTTTATTATGTGAGGAAGCAAGATACTGCCGTGACTAGCGCTATGGTCCAACTACCCAAAGGTCTTCATTTAATTCCTCACTCGTTAGTGAGTAAACATCTTATTTCCAGCTTTAAAATAAGAATGACAACATTTTCTTTACTTGTAGAGTGTATTAGTCTGTTTCTGTTGCTTTTAACAGAATACCTGAAACTGGGTAAATTATAAAGGAATGTATTTTATTTCTTACAGTTTTGGAGGCTGGGAAGTCCAGAGTCCAGAGAACATATCTGGTGAGGACCTTCTTTCTGGTGGTGACTCTCTACAGGGTGTCACATGGCAAGAATGGTCTGAGCAAAAGAGAGCTAGCCTGCTTACTTGATCTCCTTATGAAGCCATCAGAACCACACTCATGACCACCCACTGAACCATCAACACAGTACTGCATGAATAGATCAATGCATTCACTAGGGCACTGTCTTCA
>NW_007731888.1:91114-104638 GCF_000696425.1 Galeopterus variegatus
TAGCCTGCTTACTTGATCTCCTTATGAAGCCATCAGAACCACACTCATGACCACCCACTGAACCATCAACACAGTACTGCATGAATAGATCAATGCATTCACTAGGGCACTGTCTTCACATCCAATCACCTCTTAAAGGTCCCACCTTTCAAATACCATAATTGGATTTCTTACTCTCTTTACACTGTTACCATAGAGATCAAGTTTCCAATACATGAACTTTTGGGGGACATATGTAACCCATAGCATAGAGCTTTTCTGAATATAACATGCACATTATTATTATAAAATGATAGGCTTTGAAAGACATAATGTGTATATTTTTGTTTGTGCTAACTACAGGTAAGTCTTGTTTAAGTGTATATGTACACATTAGTTGGATTTTTTAAAAATGTATTCATGTTTATGGGTAGTTCACAAATTATATTTATAGATATAATTAGACCTATATAATTATAGAACAAATTATAATTAAGATAGGATAATTGCAGGATAATTTTTTTCTAAAAAGCAAAACGTTTAAATATTCACCATTTCCTTCACCCATTCATTTTAAGTCTTAGGACTTAGCCCTGAAGTTACACCTCACAAGTAATTGGCTTCAGGTATGAGAGGTGTGAGCCCACATTTTCTCCAATGGAATTGTGGACATCATATTGCTGCTGGCCTGTGTCTCTCTACGGGCTCTTTGGGTGCTTCTTGTTGAATCCAACCCTGGGGTAGCTCAGGAAAGAAGAATATCATGGAATGGTATCCTTTCTTTAGTAAACACATTTTGATTGCAGAGAACTGAGTAAATAATCAACTGGAGCCCAATTTAATATTTTCAAAGAGTGAATTTCTCTTATATGACTGAGATATTTTGCTTTATAATAGCAATTCTCAGGTGGGTTTTTTTGTTTGTTTTTGTCAGGTTTTTTTTTTTTCATATTTATAAATAAAGTAGCTGAAGTGCTTTGCAGGAACATATACTATCCTAAGACACCAAAGATGCTGGTAGCTTTCACCACCTCTGTATCCAAGCAGGACTAAAAACGTGGGGACTGGACACCCGAGAATAAGGGCCATACCTTACACAACCAAAGCATGGCCGTTTGGTACAGTCATTTAATTTAATAAACTTTCATGAGAGTAAGATCCTTATGAAATATGTTTGGTTTTGGCCAAATGCTTTATAAAAAGCCACATAAAATAGTATGTGAGGTCACCTCTGATTCCTGTGTAAAGAAGATTCCTCTTCCCTTGCCTAATTCATTCTGCTCCACACCCTACCGTATACCTACTCCCTCCTGCAATCCAACTAACTCATCAAAAGTTTAATTTTCCTTTCCACAAGCCATGCGCTCAAAATTCCTATTCTTAGTCATATATATTTTGGTGTTCTCTTTGATTTTCCTTTTTTTCCAGGTTTCCTGTTGATACCAAAATGAATCTCAAGGGCTTCCCTTTACTTCTTTTGGAAAAAATAAAGAAAGGAGACTAATTTAGAGCCCACACGGTGGAAAATCAGAGTCATGAAAAGGCAGCCATAGCATGCAACAGCGCAGAGACAGGGCTTACCCACCCCCTCTCTTCCATTGGCCACCACCCTGGCAGGGCATCCCTTTGGAACAGAAGCCAGCATCCATCCCACAGGGATTTGAGAATTGTGAGCTCTGAATGATAAAAGACTGAGTCATAGGTTATCAACATGCAGATTGCTCTTTAAGCCTCTGCCTTGAGGGCGTACAAGCCACTTTTTCCTTAGTAGTTGGAATTTGATTCATTTCCTCTTTTTCTCCTTTGGCACTCTGATCTAGAATTCCAACTTTATCTGTAAGAGGGTTTGGAGATCTGGGCTTGTCCTGAGGAGTCTGAGTGTTGCGGTTGTAGCTGCGTGAACAGATGGCTGGTGGACAATAGCTACTGCAGAGACGCCCGGGAATGAGCCCATGTGGCTGGGCTTTGAGAAGCCCAGTGTGGGACTCAGAAATGAAGCCCCCCTCAGAATAAGGGTGCTAGGAATGCAGTTACTGCTGATTCCAACAGTGTTTCCACGGCCTGTCCTCTCCACCCATCTTCTCCATCTGCCTCTCACAACAGTGATGTGAGAGGACGACAAGTCAAAACATAAAGTGGCTAAGGGATCAGAAACGACGACAGGATGAGCTCATTGAAACGTCAGTCTTCAGTAGGTTTCTGTCAATGCCTCAAAAGAATTTTCTAACCTAAATTGCTCCTAGTGTTATTCAGCTGGGCTCTGGTGTCCTCAGGCACACTGTATGCAAAGCCTGGGCCTCTTTTGTGTGTTGCTGTCTTTTGGCCTCTGTGGTTTAGGGCTGGGAAAGCACACGCCGCCTGCTCCCTGACGCTTATTACAGAAGGGAGCTCCTGGTGTGCAGAAGGGAAGACACTGGTTGGCGATTTGCTCCTCTATTCCTTGAAACTACCCTCCTTGTCAGAGAAGTGTATGTGTTGAGTAGAGAGCTGTCTTGCTTGGGCTTGCTTTTTAGTACCAGGAATTTGGCTTTTCTTCTTCGGAAGCTGAGTGGCGATGCAGGTGTGCAGCGAGAGGAATGGGTGGAGGCTTTTTGCTAATGGGGAAGGCATCTTTGAAACCAGCTGAGATGTGGGTCTGGGGCTCCTGGAAGCAGACTCTTCTTCCCAGCACCAAACTCTGATGGGAGGAGACTTTGATGACTGTGGTTGTGGAATAAATAGGATTCTCTCTGGGGATTCAGCATTGCAATGAAAATAAGCCAGCAAAGTCAAATAAAAATCTGAAAAATTAACTGTAAATACCTCTCAGTAGTTGCAGAAGAGCTCCCAAGGACATTAATTTCTTCCTAGCATTATTTATTAAAATCTTCAGAATATCATCTCAGATTTTTTGGCTGTGTTAGTGTAACGACGAAGTATGTAGGCCCTTAATTCAGTGCTAAGTCTGACTCTTCAGCAAGCTATACAAACCTCTCCGCACCTCACTAATTTCAACTGTAAAGTAAGGGAAATAATGTTAAGTTGTTCATAAGCTTGTTTTAATTTTTAAATTAGATTATAATACTTAATGTTAATTGTTTGCTTTGGAGCACGAAGTATGTAGGCCCTTAATTCAGTGCTAAGTCTGACTTTTCAGCAAGCTATACAAACCTCTCCGCACCTCACTAATTTCAACTGTAAAGTAAGGGAAATAATGTTAAGTTGTTCGTAAGCTTGTTTTAATTTTTAAATTAGATTATAATACTTAATGTTAATTGTTTGCTTTGGAGCCAAGCATTGTTCTAAATGCTTCATAACTATGATTTTTATTGTTAGCATCCTCCACATCAATCACCATCCTTATTTGTTATGTTATGCTATCAGGAGCTATTAGGCAGGTTTGATCCCACAAAGAAAAATTCAAAACCTCATATGGAGGCATGAGAAAATATTTTATCGAAATTTTTAATCATCTTCTAGGGAGCCAAGAAAGACTGAACCTTTATTGCAAAGTTTTACTAGGCTTTTGAGCACTTTTAAAGGGCCAGGTAAACAAAGTCATAATTAGCAAACAGCTGTTATAGGAGGGGGAGAGATGACAGATATCAGGAGATTACTACCTATCTGTATAAATTTGAACAAATCACTTAATTGTGCTGGGCCCCAATTTAAAGAAAAATTTTAAAATAAAAAAATTAATTAAAAGATTGAATCAGGTAATATCAAAGTTTCCTTTCACCTCTGTAATTGTAACCCCAAGCCTGTGGCCACATTCCTATTTTGTAATGGGCAGCTGAGCCTGGGGATGCTGGGCCCCTTGCACAGAGTTCATCTTTCAACCCATGGTAAGTCCAGGAATGATTTTGTCCAACTGGCATTTTCTCTTCACTCCAGCCATCAGGTTTTTAGATAAAGCATCAAGGGATTACTTGTATCGACATATATGCATTTTACTACAGCAAATATACTCCACGTGGTATTAGTGAATTCTAAAATTGGGTTTTAAAAAGCATACTAGAAACACAGAGTTAAAAATTAAGATTAAACTTAAAGTTCTGCAGAGATCAGTTTTAAAGTCATATCTCCAAACTTTTATTTTAGGCACTACAAAGAATTCTGTAAATAAGTAAAAGCTTATTTGAAATAAAGAAAACCATGTTCAAGCAATGTCTTTGATCATAAGAAAACACATAATGAGACCAATTCTTGAAATCTCACCAACCCTAAAATGTGCTGAGATTTTGCTTTCAATAGATAGAGCCTCATCAATGAGGTCTTGGATATTCTGCTAGTCAGTGGAATAAAATAATGATTCAGCTATGCGCTGGACCAGAACGTCTCTGCCTACCTGTCGTATTCCAGAGGACTGTGCTCCGGGGAGCCGCGAGGTGCTGGGCTGGAGATGAAAGAAGGAAGAGGTCCCTCCTCAGTTTCTTCTTTGAACCTGAGTCAGAATAGAGAGGAAGCAAAGAAAAGTAGAACCGACTGTATGATGCAAGTTTGCTTCCATCTGCTAACAATATTGACTTGTATGACATAATTATGCCCAGATGCTATAGTGACAGGGCAGTAGAAATTTCCAACTTGTATAACTTAACTTGTTTGCGGGAAAGAAAAAAAAAAAAGGGCAGCAAAGAAATTAGTCACAGTGCTTTAGCATCTTGGGTCTTGGAGTGATTGTGGTGTGGAAAGTTCCAGTCTCTCTGTGCTGCTTAGACTGTATCTTAAAACTAGTTTCAACACTGGAAACATATTTTAAGGGAGATCCTGACAATTAGTAGCCCAATCAGAAAGGATGTCTAGGTGGCTGAGGGTCTGAAGATCATCTCATATAAGTAATAGTTGAATCCTCTGAGGAAGTTTAACCTGGATAAAGAAATAGAGAAACAACAGATGCTTTCAAATATGTAATAGCTTTCTTGTTCTTTGTTATTTTAGAAGGCAAAACAAGTGAAACCTAAGAGGCTGATTTTAGGTCACCATGTTGAAGCCCTTTCTAACATCAGAGAAATGGGGCAAGCAGCTTTGTAAGATGGCAAGGTCCCTGTCATTGGTGGGAAGCAGACTGAAACCAGCTGAGTGTCTGTCAATAATGCCTTCAATGGGGTTTCATACTGCCTGGGAATTTGGGGGGTGGGAGAGGAAGCCACCAGCTCTGTCATGACTAGGGAACTGAGTTGAGGGTGAAAAGCAGAATGATGCCTGGATTTTTGGAAACCAGTTGCTTCTCTTCAAGTCTTTAATGTGAAAAAAGTGACACCATCTTAGACCTTGAGCACAGAATGACTTAAAGAAGTCAGCAGAAGAATTGCTTGGAGATAGAATGTCCCAGATTGAGACAGCTCTTTTGAAAACATTATTGTCCCTTTGCGTGGAATGGGAATAATCATACTGGCTGCATATTAACATCACAGAGATGTTTTGAGGCTGCGTGACTCAAGGTCTTCAGAGGGCTTTGGGGAGATGCTGTTGTTAATGTGTCACTGCAAATTGCCTTTCAAAGGCAATGATTTTGATCAGGATGTCCCTTGGAATCTGTAGGCTGTCCTCATAAATCCCTTGGGGAGGGTAGTATAGTTTAAATGTGTTGTATATTGTCAAACATTAGAAAATAATAATATATAGTATAATAAACAAAATATTTGGTTTTATGCCCAAATTTAAAGTGTTTTTCTGGAAAAAGAAAACATTGCCTAAATTGAGATCTAATGTGCTTTACTTTTTTATATTTTCTAATATCTCTGTGGCATCAACCAGGCCATTTAAAATTATATCATGTTATTGAATTTTAAATTCATTTTTACAGAAAGCCCTTATCTCTGGGGAGTATGGGCAGCAAGGGCAGGACCATCACAGTCACTCAATGTACAAAAGTGACTGGTACTTTTTAGCATAATGCGATTTCTTGGAGGACTGTCAACAGAGTACTTAGAGTGGGTCCTGTACTGGGTTTTGCAGGAGAGCGAAGACTGGATCTACACAGTGCACCGAATGCAGAAAAAGGGCTAAGCAAGGGGTGGGAAAGCATCATCATCTTGGAATTACAAATTCATCTTTCCCGCTTGGCTTTGGATTCACCACTCTGAGGGCAGGTGAAGGTGAATGTAAACCCAGTTATTTACAGTGAGATAGAAGAAAGTCATTTCTGACTTGGTAAAACCCTTGAAATCTATAGATTATCATCAATTATTGCTGCACTTGTTACTCAAGATCTCAAAATGATTTTGTAATAAAACTCAAATCTCAAAGGACAAATAGATTCCAAAATATGGAACATATCTAAACAAGATTTCTGTCCACAGGTCAAGGTGTACATTAATACCTATGCAGAAAGGTAAAAAAAAAAAAATTAAAGCATTTAAAAAACACGGTGAAACCAGATCACTCAAAATAATATGAGAAAAAAAAGAAAAGTGAGTCATTGACAGGTCAACGCAGTAAAAGGCTCTCAGTCCCGGTTTGCCACTGTTGTGCAACTTGGCAAAGAGTCCCTCCCGGGAAGTGCAGACTTAGGAATGCAGCCTTGCTTAGATCAGCCTGCCCTTCTATCACGCTTCTCAGTAGTGAAGTATTAAAAAGAAAACAAAAACAAAAACAAACAAACAAAAAACCCTTTCAGGTAAGGAGTATTAAGGATACAAAAACATTTCAGGCTTTATTTGGAACTATATTTATGGAAGTAAAATATGTGACACAGAGCAAGACAATAGCCTAGGATGTGCTGTCTAGGTCTGTGCTGTCAGGGCCCATATTCTAGGTGGATAGAGCAACTGGGATCTGGAGTCAAAATTCTCTTTCTGAATCTGTTACTTACCAGCTGCACTGCTTTGAAGAAGTCACTTAGACTTTCGGGGACTTGAGTTTTCTCAAGATGGTAGGATGGGTCTGGAGAGTTGTCTTAGATCAAGTTCTCTGGGAAACAGACTCTGAGATAGAGACCTGCGTGCATAAGATCGCTGGAGAGTGCTCCTAGGACCTCCTGTACGGTGTGAAGGACGCCAAGGAAGAAGCTGACTTGCAGGCGTCCTCAGCGGATCCTCCCAGCTCTAGAACCGGAGTGACCCTTCAGAGTTGTCCTGAACTGCAGGGGGTCAGCCTTTAGGCATTTTCACAGCACTTGGTCCAGTGAGAGAGGCTGCCCCCAGAGAAAGGTGTGTCTTTGGGCAGGAGGACTCTTCTCAGCTCTGGCAGTCAGTCCCTAGGGAAGGAGTAAGCTGTGAGTCGTCAGCAGACGACACTTCCAACAGCTGGGGTCATAAATGAGTTCCTCTGAAGGCTGAATGTGGGCACGTACTACAACACTCTCCACCAGAGTCACGGCATTACTTTCGGTGGTAAATTCTGCCATGTTAAAGTCTTGTGCCATCACCAAAAACTGAGTATTTTTATATTTTATATTTGGCTGTCCAGGAGATGTATTGTCCTCTGTGTATACTATTTCTCTCCCCATCTGTTGGCCGAGCTGAAAGGCTTTTAGTCCATTTCTTTTTCAGTTTCTATGAGCCCTCCTTCTCGGACAGATGAGCACCCTCTGATTTACGTTGCCTTTTTTGTGGCATATAAAACATTCATAAATACAGTCATTGTGGAGGTCTCCGGGAGTTAGTTTCTCACTCTGGTGTTCCTACTACTGTTTCCAGTTTTTATTTGTTCAAGAGAAAGTTCCTTCTCCCCATCTCCCTCCTCTCATCCATTATGCATCATCCTTCCAACTAACTGATAGCCAGGCACGTGCCCCTTTATAATGTAACGTTCATAAGAACGTTTCCTTACCTAAAGACTGTTATCTTCTATCTAGATTCAAAATCATACACCTTGGGATCTTTACATCACCACGCAAATCAACATTGAGGTAACCAAAGGAAGTGTGAGCCATGAGTTAGTGACAGGTCAGGGGGAGGGTAGGAGCAGCGGCCCGTGATTAAGAGATAATCATCACAGACGAGTGCAGGATGACGTCGCCTGGAATATCTGACTTGGAAGTTACACACGTGTCTGGGCTTCTCCAAAAGTCTGCACACCACCATCAGCATCTCAGATCAGCTTATCCAACGAACGATGACTGTGTGAAATGGAACTGAAACATGGAAGGCAGAAGGGGGATGAAGGAAATGGGTTTAAATGCAGTAGTTATTCAGACTCATAATGGGGCCAGCCAGCAAGTTCAGGTTTCTTTTCTTAGGTATGAACAACTTGCTATGTTTGACCCTCGAGGTAAAAGACACACACGGCAGCACCGTGCTCTTCTCAGGCATTGATCTGTCCTCCTCTCTTACCAGCGTAACTCCGTTCCCTTTTTCTCGCTAAGTCTGGATTGAGCAATGGCTTCACCACTGGTCCAGGTTTATTGTACTCTGGGAAGGTCCCCTGACCCCCTTCCAGCTGGCTGCAGGTCCAGTCCGGAGTTTTCCCGTGTGCTGTCATAGTCTTCCTTGGGGATTTTTATTAGTGCACTGAGGACACTATCACAATGATTTATTTCATATAACAAACCTGTATGGCTTACCATGTGCCTGGCACTAATCTAAGTGATTTACAGGTGATTATTTGTCTGATCCTCATCACAGCTCTATGAAGATAGATACTATTAGTTTGACCGATTTACAGATAAGGAAACTGCAGCATAGAGAACTGAATACGTTTTCTTTGGTCTCATAGTTAGTAAGAAGGGCTGGGATTCAAACCCAGGGAGTCTGGCTCCACAGTAGACGCAGTTAACCACCACGCCTGTGGCCTCTCTGTCCTTTGCTGGCTTGTCTGTCAAGCTCCCTTGACTGTGACCTCCCAACTTCTCATGGTAAAAATCATTTTTTAATTCTGTAAACAATACATGCCCGTTATAAAAATTAGATCAATGCCTAAAACATACTGAAGGAAAGGTTACCTGGAATCTCATTACTCTGAAATAACCATCATTACAATTTTGTTTTTTATCATTTCGTGCACTGTTTAATGTACCACCATGCACACCCATACACTTGTAGTTAAATAGGACCATATATCTTTTTTTTTTTTTTAGTCATGGGCTCTATTTGTCCCCTCTTCCCAGAGCCGTCCGCACTGGTAAGACAGGTTAACAACCTACGTGTCCCCCTCCAGACAGTTTCTTCTCTCACAGCCTCATAGTTCTCATCTGTGTTAATTGAAATCACTGGTGTTTCAGAAATGTGACCCAATTAAACATAATCTTTCGGATGTTGTTTTTCTCACTCTGCAATGGCTCTAAGTCACTTGGCAAAGCCCTGATCCATTGTTTTCGCTGGTCGTGTGGCGTTCATTCCTCAGAGTGGATGTACCACAATGTATTCAAATGTTCTCCTACGGCATTAACTTGGCTTCTCCGCTGGGCTGTTGCAAATAATGCAGGGGCTGTTTTTAACCCCTGTGATTCTGACATTGTGCTGGGCATAATGGGATCCTCTCAATAAATATTTATTGGATCTTAAAAAATGGATGGAAGTCAGATTTTAGAAAGAACACTTTAATTTTTTCTTAATTTATGAATGGGCGTGATGCTGAATGAGTTCTGACTAAGTCAAATTTTAGTAATGGAATAATTTAAATATATGAGAAGAACTAAAGGCTCATGTGATAAATGTTTTTAATGTTAAACAATTGCTCCTTATCCTTTAACTGATAAAAAAAAATCACCGTTTCATGTAAAATGCTTGCTTGAAGAGATATATATTGGAATATCATCAAAACATCTCTCTGTATAGACACCTCGAGCTCTGTGATCTGGTCCCTATTCTTCCATCTCCTTTCAAACTACCCCTGTGTACAAAATGTACATTCTACCCATAACAAACTACTTCCAGTTGTTTAAACACAATAGGTTCTCTTATACCACTGTGCTTTTGTATATGTCAAACCTCAGCTTGGAATAACATTTCTATCTCCACAGTTTCACTGGCAATTTCTGCTCATCTTTTCCTATGCTGAAGTGCCCATTCCTCTGCAAAATGTTCTCGAATCTCCTTTCCTGACCACAATCCTGTGCAAGTAAAAACTTTCAACCATTTGATCCCATAGAATCTATCCTATTCTATTGCCATACTTAAGTCTTTTATTTTAACTCATCTATATCACGTACCAGACTGTTTTTTTTTTTGTTTTTTTTTTTGCATTTTTAGGATTTGGAGTTCGTCTGTGTCATGTTTTTCTCTAGCAATCTTCTAAGTGTCTGGCAGGTAGAAGGTGCTCAAAAATATTTGTTGAATGAATGATAACAGAAAAAATAAAAAATGTCCTGGGTTGGTATCATGAAAACTTCTCAGTTATCTCTAATATTAAAAAACTTAGTGGAATCTTAGAAAAAATAATCTGAGAGCTCTGAGACTTTCCAGAGGGCACTTCCACTTTTTTTTTTTGTTTTTTTTTTTGCATTTTTAGGATTTGGAGTTCGTCTGTGTCATGTTTTTCTCTAGCAATCTTCTTAGTGTCTGGCAGGTAGAAGGTGCTCAAAAATATTTGTTGAATGAATGATAACAGAAAAAATAAAAATGTCCTGGGTTGGTATCATGAAAACTTCTCAGTTATCTTTAATATTAAAAAGCTTAGTGGAATCTTAGAAAAAATAATCTGAGAGCTCTGAGACTTTCCAGAGGGCACTTCCACGGAAAAGGAGGAGCAAAGACTCTCATCAGAAGTTGAGTAAACGTCCTCTTAGTCCCCTGATTATCCAGACATTGACAAAAGAAAGGCTCTGGGAGGTCTGTCACTATTACCAAAAGGAAGTCCCAGCTCAGATGATTCATAGTTAAATATTTGCATCCCTTCTGGCGAAGAAAAATAAAAGCCACGACATTCCAGAACCTTTAGGCATGTAAGATCTCGGGACTTTCCCGGTTATTTCTCCCTAGAAACTGCTAAGTGAAGAGGTCTTGTTTTACAAAAGCAAGACTCGCAGAATGGAAGGAAGTAGAATCACTATCTGGTTGGAATTCAGAAAGGATATCAAGGCCAACAAAGTAATTGTTAAAATTGATTATTAATGTTTTGGTACTTTGATATATCTGTTTTCTGTTCTCTAGCACAAGCAAGAAAGATGATAAAGTATGGTAAGCATTATGAATAAAGAAGGAGAAAATGCAAATACATTCTTTTCCTAAAACTGCACAGCAGGCTGAGCTCAGAGTCTTCAGATACCAACAGTTGGGGCCCTTAGTTGGGCTCGGAGTCAGCCTCTCCATGGTGAGCACTCTAAATGTTTTTCTCTCACAACAGCCCCGAAAGTTCAGTGTTATTATTTCCACTTCACAGATTTAAAAAAAATGGAGGTTAAGAAAAGTAATGATCAATAACTGATATAGGGAGGAGGATTTAAACTCAAATGGTGGAGAAGGTGGCAATTTGCAGAGAATGATTTTAGAAACACTCTGTAAACACCTCTGCTTCTAGGCATATGAACCTATTTCCTTACTAACTGAAAATTCACTATTTTATTCTTGTGGTTTGAGACAAGGGAGGCTTTCTGTGAATGCAAACCTTCCCCAAATCTTAAATCTATTTACAATTCAGTGTGTGTGAGCTTATCAGATCCCTTCCAGAAAACAGTTGGGCTTAAAGAATACAAACAGACCAGTATTCTGTTTTTCTCCCCTGTCCTTGGGCGGGCAGTGCTCCCAGGGCTTTGGGAGGTAATCCTTCACCAGTCCATTGTGAACATGGGGCTAACCTTTCCTCCTTAGGCTGGAAGGGCATAGTTACTCATATTTTATTTCCAAAGTATAGTGTTTGGGAACCTAAAGGACACCAAGAAGACTCTTCTGAATGCCCCCACGCTGAGAGGCTCCCCAGCACTGGGAAATAACAAATAAGAGAGCAAGAAAAGACTTCAGTTTGTTGGGGCTCAGAACACGATACCCCAAAGTATGGCACCTTGGCGTGTGGAGTACTTTGGACAGAAGGACTTTGGAAGGACCTCAGAAGCAAGGTCTCTTTAACTCTGTCTCCACAGGAGTGAGTCATAGAAACCAGAATTTCTCTTTTCCAAGACAGGTCTAGAAACTAAACCTGTCTCCCCCAAAGCAAGCCATAAAATCTCCCTTCTCCCTTGATGACCCTCATTCCAAAGGGGTCCTGCCCCACACCCGGGGCCAAGAAGCATCTGAACGGATGGGCTTGCTGGCTTCCCTCCTCAGTCTATCACCATTAGGTCATATCCTTTTGTCCAGTTGCATTTCTACATGTCTGTCCACTCTTCATTTAACCTAAGCGTACAATAGTTTTCCCTGGGTCTTTGCATCCTCATTTCTGAAGGCTCCTGTGTACATGAAACTTTGATTAAATAAATGTGTTGTGCTTTTCTCTTGTTAACCTGTCTTTCATTAGAGGAATGCTGGCATGACCCTTATTGTGATGGGTGAGGAAAAGTGTCACACCTCTCTGTCCCTACAAATGCCTGGCACGTGATAGGCCTTCCATAAGTTGATTCCAAACATAAGATTATGCTCGATGGACTGGCAGGTGAAGCTCCAGTTTATCGTCCCGGCTCTGTTACTAACTTGTTCTAGACTTTGACCACAACACTTCCTCTCAACCACGTTTGAGACAAATGCAGCCCAAGGGAGGCCATCTCTGTACAAGCTGGGAGGGCCTTGGGCCTCACAGAGAAGCACACCCAGCCGGATTATGTCTCTGAGCGCCTGATACAGAAGACCACAAAGCCAGGAAGATAAGGACAATGCTCATATCCCCCCGTTCACACGACATGTGCACAGGTGTGAACACCACCCCCACTCACATGCACACCTGAAGCTGTACCCAAAGGAGGTCTTTACTAACTATGAAACAAGTGTCACCATGGCTTGTCCACAGCAGGTGCTCAGTGTTGAGGGGTAAGCAGCCGGCCTTACGAGCAGGGTAGCCATCGTCAGCAGAGAGTGCAGAGTACTCTCGCCATTTGATTCAACATAACAAAAACTTCCTTGTTTTTTCCATTTTTAAAGAATTTGTCCATTATCCACTTTCTCCCTCCTTTGTCGCACATGAGTTGAGGGCCCACTCGACACTGGGCACTTTCATATGTGCTGGAAATAGGGTGCTGGGCAAGAGAGGCAAGATTTCACTCAAGTTCTAGTGACGGGGACAGACGAGTAATAAAGAAGATAATTGAGAGCAGCGATTAGTGAGATGGAGAAAACGAAACAGCAAAGGGGCAGGGAGAGAGGACCCAGGCGTGGTGGAGGCTTCTCTGATGAGGTTGTGTCACACATTCCTCAGGTGAGAGGAAAGGAAGACTCCAGGCAGGGAAAATAACAAATGAAAGTCCCCGAGGCAGGAATGAACCTAGTGTTTCTAAAAAATTAAATAATAAAAGGAAAAAAGTCTACGTGGCTCAAGGACAGAGAACAAAGAGAAGAGATTGAAGAGACTGGCAGGTACCAAGGTCTAATTACCCAGGCGCTTGTAGGCCATGGTAGGGCTAAGCAAGGGGCTAAACATGATATGAACAGACTTTTTATTTATTTTTTTTGTCCTTTTTGAGACCGGCCGCACCGTGATCAGCCAGTGAGCGCTGTGAGCGCACCAGTCATCCCTATATAGGATCTGAACCCGCGGCAG
>NW_007731888.1:104648-140778 GCF_000696425.1 Galeopterus variegatus
GATTAGCGTGTAACACGTCACTGGCATCGCTGCTGCGTGTGCTTTCTCTGACACACCTTACTCCACAGAGAGGCGGTGAAGCCCACCTCCTACAGAAGGAGGCAGGGATGGAACGAACGCAGGAGAGCACAGGCTGTGCGGGGAGGGGTACCCCATGAAACAGAGGGGCCTTTGCCGTGGACTCAGTCACTTGTAGTTGGTACTTTCTGGGTTGACACCCTTGGGCATTAATCATCTGTGTTTTTATTTTCGTTGAAAATATGTAGAGATACGGTAGCCTGCTTCCCTTCTCCTTGCTGTGGCTTTGTCTGAAGTCTTTATTTTGGTTGAGATAGGTTGCTCTACAACCTTAACTTGGTATATGCCATACAGACATATCATATTTTACAACTACAAAATGTATTTGATAAGCACAAAGCATTCATATTCTCATGAAAGTAAGCCTTTGAAACATTTACGTGCACACAAATAGAATGGTATAAAAACAAGCAGATGGGGGGTTTCACTGGATTCTTTTCTCAGACAAGTTGGACTCACTTCTCGAACCTGGTGCTGATTTTATGTGACCTTGGAAAAACTTCATTCTGAGAAAGCCCCAAACTTTTCACTAAAATAGAAAAAAGACTGGTATTTCATGAAACATTTCAACATCCTTAAATGCAGAGGCATTTTACAAATATTTAGTTGCTGTCATTCTTTAATTAAATTTTTACCACCTGGCAAAAGATATCCTTTGATAAGAACAAATATGCCTAGACGTTTACTCCATACTCCAAAGGATGTTCACATTCAAGCTTATTAGCCTCTCAAGCGTTTAACATCTTACATCAATTGTTTTATCTAAAGTCTCCTATGAGCCCTCGGGAACTCTACCCTGTCTAAGGAGCTTTAAGGGGAGTTCAGAGCTCAGATCTACCCTAGAAGGGAGAAACAAGATAAGGAATACATTCCTGGTAAAGTACATGAAAAAATCAAATCCACTGCCAGTTTCAGTGAGTGTCTGGCATAGAGAGGTGGCAGCCAGATAACTATTATTTTATAGAGTCACAGTGTTTCAAAGAGAAGAATAGAAGCCTTCTTTCCCTCTTACAATTATTTCCACATGCTCTGGCTCTCCCTCCCTAGACAGTCTACCTTGATTTCTCAAATTTGAATGCAAAAACTAAGTGGAATGTGCATCCCTCATGGACACTGTTTATAAAGAGACAGAGACAATTCAAACAGTATTCTGATTATAACCATAAAAACTTACCTAATTCATCATTTCCTTTCCTGTGTTCACTAAGCCTCCAACACTCACTTTACCTCTCTGACATCTTGAAGTGGAGTTAAAAACCGATGATAAGCATCTCCATCCAGAAAATACTTGTAATATGGTAGTGTGGACCTAAAAAGGTAGTGAAATTGGATAGACCACAAATAAAACAAGTCCTCGAGTGGCATAGAAGACCAAGTAACCGCTCTGGTCCCATTAGGACCTTGCCAGGCAGATATCAGAAAGTCATGAAACTCTCAGTGTTTTGTTGTTTCTGTCCTTTAAATAGGGATGAGAGTGATTACAGTAGCTGACATTTAATGAGGACTTTTCATGTACTAGACAATGTGCCAAGAGCTTTACACGCATTATCTAATTGAATCGTCACAACCAATTTATGAAATGGGCATTTTCAAAACAAAGAAAATAAAGTTTGGTAATTTGCCTGTGGGTCACAGCCCGTAAGCCACGGAAGGGAGATTCCAGCCCAGGCAGTCTGACTCCAGAGTTTATCTTCCTGTCCTTTTCACCTGGCTGTTGGAGGGTGGATGAAACATGCCTGGTAAGCCTGGAAATGCAAAATACTCCAGATAAGAAAGGTTTTGATTATCATTTCTATTTTTTAAATGAATTATTATCTCAGCAAGGATCCTCTTATCTACAAATTTGCATGTTGAGGTCTGAGATAGTGGCTTTTAAAGGTCAGGCAGAACTGATTTTAAAAGAATTTGACTTTCTCCTTCCTCTCTGTTGCTGCAGGGTAAAACTGAGGTGGTTCCAGGACTTCTGCCATAGAACTAGATATATAAGGAAAAGAAAATAAAAAATATGGCACTGCTGCACAATGCCAATAGACTGATTGGCATTTAATTAACTATGCCATATTATTTTATAGTGTGTAACATTTAAAATAGTACAAATGTATGCACACATGCATGCACACAGGTGACATGCACACAGGTGCGCACGCACACACACACACACACACACACACACACACACACACACACACACACACACATGCATGCACACAGGTGCGCACGCGCGCGCGCACACACACACACACACACACACACACACATTTTGTCCTGCCTTGGCTGTCACCTATTTAGCCATTTTACAGATGAGAAAATGAAGGCACAAGAAAGCAGACTTAATCACAGAGGCAGTTCTGGCCTAATTCAACCATGCAGAGGTTGAAAAGTGTTAGCACTCTGCAGTAGCTGCCAAATCTTAGAGGAAAAAAGCCTCTTTCTGTGCCTCATCCCTTCATGACTGTCTTATAGGAGCTGACTTTCTGCCTATATCCCTTGAGTAACCTGCTTTGATTCTGAGGTTACTAGAGAGCTGTACAATTGATAGTAAGACACACTTCCTTCCAGTAAAGGAAACCCTGGGGAAACAGCAATGGAATTATTTAAAGGAAATTATAAATACAATGTAAATTGGCTGGATGCACCAGCCAACAACTCGGCATTTAGCGTTCTTTGTCTCATATAACCCTTATCCAAGCCCCTGAATTAGGTGTTATTATTTCTATATTGTAAAGAATGAGAGACTCCCAGAAAACAAGAACTTTCAAGGTCATTCCCAGAATAAATCTGAGCTGGGATTCTAACTCAATTTCTTAGACGTTACACACTCTACTTTTTCAGCTATCCTAGGGGCCAGAAAACTATAGCCAATGGGCCAAATCTCACCTGCTGCCTGGTTTTGTAAATAAAATTTTACTGTACACAGTCATGCTCATTCATTTATATACCTCCTATGGCTGCTTTTGCACTGCAACTGCCAAACTGAGTCACTGCAGCAAAGATCATACGGCCCGCAAAGCCTGAAATACCTGCTGTAGGACCCTTTACAGAAAAAGCTAATTGAACCCTGGACAATAACAAAACATGATAGATTCAGTTCAGACGGTTTATCTCAGTGTGTCTACATTTTTATCTGTATCTCCCAAATCCAATAGGTATAGGTCTGTAGACCTCTGTGTGCATTCGTTTTGTCCCAGGAGGCATGAAGAAACCTGAATTCTAGACAGATCTCTTACAGTGAGTCATGTTTAAGAAGATTTTATTCAACTTCGTATGTCTAGAATATGTTTCTTTCATATAAATCAAAGTATTTTCTAAACCTATTTTCTTAGCAGGCAGATGGAAAACCAACATCCCTTGGCAGAGAAGAGAGAGGAGTCGTTTACTCGGGCAAAGGGAGACACCAGTCAGCTCGTGGGTGAAACCCCATTACATTATCCACGAGTTCTACGTAACAGTGTGAGACACAGGAGTGAGGTCTTTGACCCTCGGGGTCTTCACACTCAGATTTCTGAGTCAGGTTTGAGGTTCTGCCTATCCTGTGGGCTGCGAGGCCCAAGGATGACACCAAAAGAACAGCAGTGAGAGAGGGTCACCTTAACTGCGGCTCAGCTGCCCAGACCGTGCGGGCAGAGGCGGGATGCGTGGGCTGACCTCATTTGGTCATGGTGGCGATAGGCATGCTGTATTCTCAAATTTTAAACAAAAGCAGATTGCATTGTTGAAGAATAGATAAAGGAAAGGTAGAGACATTTTCAGGGAATTT
Organism: Galeopterus variegatus; assembly: GCF_000696425.1. Classification (NCBI taxonomy): domain Eukaryota; kingdom Metazoa; phylum Chordata; class Mammalia; order Dermoptera; family Cynocephalidae; genus Galeopterus; species Galeopterus variegatus. Next base: position 108,484 of record NW_007731888.1, read on the forward strand.
TGTGACTTCCAAACTACAACTATAGAAGTATTTCTGAATTAATGAATAAACTCTTAACAAAGTATTTTTGAAAAAGGCCATTTTATTCATAATAACCCACAAATTTCATTTAATTCATAGTAACCCATAATTTCAACTAAAGTAATTTATACTATGTAATGGTAAGGACACATTTGAGTGAATGTTTAAGACTCTAATAGTCTATCAATTTAAAAATATTTAATATCAAAAATACCTAAAAACAGTGTATCCTTGTGTCAAGTTACATAAACATCTGCTTTGCAATTTTTAATAGCATTTGTTTTCTCATAATGTTCCCATTTGTTTTTTTATTAGTGATATTGAAGATTATTTCAGTCAAGTTCATCTCTAAGTCATTTGAGTTCATGTTTATGTGTTAGTGTGTTTTTATAAATCAAGTATCCAGAAACCTGCACACTCTGAAGCAGAGTCAAAAATTTCTAAGTGAAAACCACTTTGAAGCATCGCAGCCAAAATAGCTGTAAACAAACTCTTGCTCTATTGTATGCAATTTTAATGATCATGGTATCTGTTTTCCCAGAATATAAGAGATTGAATATCAGACATCAAAAGTGAAATCAAAACTAATAATCACAGGAGCTGAGATCTCTAGACTGTTTCGGCTGTTCCAGGCACTGGTCTATGTCTTTTGCATGCATTTCGTCCTTACGACACCCCAATAAGTTTCTTACCATTGTTATTTATCCCTTTTAAGGAGGAAACTGCGGTGCAGAAAGTTTACATAACTGATCAAGTCTGCACAGCTGCTAAGAGACAGAGCCAGAGTCCACAAGTCGAGATTCTCAATGCAAGTGTTGTATTGCCTCCCAAATACACCACTCTCAGCTCTCCCTTTGTCCTGGATAATGTAGTTAAACAATTGATGTTCATAATGGCAGCCTTAGACGTTTAGCTTATGCTTCCTATGCTATATTTAAGAATACAGGTAAATATTAGTGCATGTCAGGAAGATTTCAGTTAGTTATGGCTACATAAAAGTAGATTTATCTTTTTAAAAAACAAACAAGCATCTGTTTTCTAGATGCTTCCAATTTACTAATACTCACCACTTAATTTTCTAATAATGCGGAATAAATGAAGTGTTACCATGGTGCCCTTCAACAGTAGATGGGCTTATATTCAGGTAGGAGACATTTCAGCTCTATAGCATAGACTAGGATGAGGAAGGATCCAGATGATGATATCTTTAAGAATAAGACAAATAAGTTGTCTTCTGGAAGTGTTTCTGGAACCTCCTGTTTTCAGATTGTGGATGGACACACATGGTGGCTTTATAATGCCAAAACAATCTGTTCTGAAGGGAAAAGTTCAATCAACCATTTTGTCTACATTATGCTGAAGAGCCGGTCACACAGGACTTTAAAACTATTTGACAGCTTGTTTTGACCGTCTGGAAATACAGCCTCCAAATATAAACCTCAGAAAATTGTCTCAAAGAAAGTTTGTTATTAGTATTTGGTTTAATTTATTGTCAAGTTTTATTTCACATATGTGATAAACCTTCTTTTTGGTCATTAATGCTTACTAGAGAATAATATCATATTTAGTTTTCTAATTATATGTGAAGTTCTGAGTCAGGATGAGTCAATATTTTTACATCTTTAAATTTAGAAACGTAGCATAAAGTCTTCCATAGACTAGCTGGTGTTTGCCTTTCATGATAGAAACTTAAATAGTCCTGCAGTTTCGCTCATGCATGTGCTAATGGCCTTCCCTGCTATAAACTTCAGAAATTTTTAATGTCCATTTAGTCATGACACACACACACAGCCTCAGTGACCCGACAGGCACATTTGCAGAGCGATGACCTAGCTAGCCTCTGTCCCAGCCTCTGTCCACCGAAAGTAAAAGGGGAAGTGGCAGTGGTGAGTCTGTTTTTATTATTTCATGCTTAATCATAATAAATCAAAAGCTTTTATAAGAAACCTTGACCATCCCATGAAAAATATCCTTGCCAAAGATGTAGAGATTTCCACTTTGTCTAGCCTCTGTCCACCAAAAGTAAAAGGGGAAGTGGCAGTGGTGAGTCTGTTTTTATTATTTCATGCTTAATCATAATAAATCAAAAGCTTTTATGAGAAACCTTGACCATCCCATGAAAAATATCCTTGCCAAAGATGTAGAGATTTCCACTTTGTCAGAAAAATTGTTTAGGCCCTAGCTGTGTATATACAAGACAATGTTTGTTGAAAAGTTTAATAGTCTTTTTATGCTATATCAGATGTCATACTGTCCTGAGTTTAGTGGCATAATGTCATCAGATTCCACAAGGTATGATTTAAAAAATTCAATCTTGGTCATAAGGAGTCCATTAGAGAAAATCTGTAGTGTATAAAATTGTGACTCAAAAAATGATCAGTCTTCCATGTACATAACTGCCTGGTGGTCATCTTTATAGAAAGGCCATTGTAATATCTTGTAATCCTTTAGTATCTTAACGTTGACCACATTGGAACTACCAACGGAACTGAAGTATATGTCAGGGCTCCTCCTCAGAATATAGGAAGGAGGAGCTTGTTCAGATAGTAGTACTTTAATTTTACCTGTACCCATCTGGGTTTCTGGAAATGTCAAGCCCTCATATTGCACTTTGAAATTAAACTAGGGAAGAGAAACATCTTAGCTCTATAGAAAATGCCACAGATTTCCTTTGACAATTCAAAATGCAAGACAATCGACTTTATAATATTAGGCACTAATCTAGTAGACATTTAAATTTATTGGACAATTACTGTCTTTTTTTTTTAAAGATGCCTGGTAAGGGGATCTTAACCCTTGACTTGGTGTTGTCAGCACCACGTTCTCCCAAATGAGCCAACCAGCCATTCCTATATAGGGATCTGAACCCATGGCCTTGGTGTTATCAGCACCACACTCTCCTAAGTGAGCCACAGGCTGGCCCGACAATTAATGTCATATATTCTGCAGCTCAGCAAAAGTTAAGACCTGCTGATCTAGAAGAAGGAACTCTCTGAGACCCTATTTCTGCTAAAGGCCTGCCAGGGGAGACCTTTCTAGCTTGGTTTCATATATAAGGAACTAGCTCACAAAAATGTCAGTGTTCTAGGAGCCATGCATTTGATTGGCCAGGCCTGAGATTTGGCCTCTCCTTTATGTCCTCTGCTTGTGACATAGACATTAACTCTGCCAATGTCCATGCTCAAGAAGGTCCAGAGCCATCTGCATCCCAACTACCTTGCAAAGGGAAATGGATGGCAAGGGCAGATAATGTTTATTTAGTTCTCTGCGTAACTGTTTTCCTTGCTGGGGATGCTGCGAGCACTTTATGACTTGAGGGGGTAGTTAGGTTGTATTCTTTCTGTTGGCTGGCAGCGACTGCTGAAGACAGGCCTGGCTCTTGAAGTCTGGAAGCTTGCCACGTAGACTGATCCCTGGAGGCCTCCATCTTCTTCAACTTGGTACTGAGTGTGTCATCTGTGAGTGGAGACCCCTGGATCTGTTTCAGTGGTGTCAAAGTTTGGAGAGCATGAGGAAGACACAGACTTCCACGGCTACTGCTCAAAGCAGTCAGACAGTTTGAGTGCCTCAGCTGTTCCTATATGGGTAGGTGGAGTCTGGTCCTAAATGGGCTCCTCCTCCCAGTGCTTTCTCTAGCAAGTGCAGGGGCCCAAATGTTTCATAGTTGCACTACGGGACAATATATGAGTGTTTTTATATTTAAACTAGAATTAAATTAAAAGTAATGTGTTTTCATGGTAAACTCAAAAGTATGGAAATATGTATATATGGAAAACTAAAATCTCTCTCCCCACCCAATTTTACCCTTTCTTTCTTCTCCTTAATTCTATTGTCCTGAACAGAGCACTGTTAACATTTGTTACATATATGTTGAGAAATGTTTTGGGTAGGCACAAGTGTGCGTATATATGCATATCGATAGCTGTAGCAAGATAGCCAGCTCACTAGAGCCCTTGAATGGAAATAGTACAGTTCCTCAAAAGGCATCTTTTCCTTAAAGCAAACATTAGGTGGTATCTTCTGGAAAAAAAAATATCCATATTTAGCTCATGCTGCACTCCATTTAATTAGCATAATCCACGATGGACCTTTTATCTGCAAAATCAGTGAATCTGTAATTTAGTGTCATTCTACACATGTTCATCACTCTTTCTGGACATTCCTATTTTGATGATAAGTTCATTAATGACAGGAACCCTACAGGGTCTTGAATATGCTCCCCAGATGCCAAATATTCTCAATACATATTAATAGAAGTTTAGTGTCAACTCACCTGCACCTGATAACAAATTCAGTTAGGAATCTCAGATTCCTAAACTCCCTTTGTTAACACTTCATACAGTAATAAAACTATGGTAAATTCATGCAACTGAAATTCTATCCAGTTCAATGTACTTGTTGCTTTTCCACATACTTTTAAAACACAAAGATCTATAGCCATGTGTCTCCAGATTTTTAGGACACAAGAAATGGTTTTAATGTTCTGCATTAAATACATTGAGAAAGGTTAGACAAAACAGTGTCTGAAGGATTTCATGCTGTGAGGGTGATGGGTAAAATTAATGACTCGAAAATGGGTGTGACTACAAAGTTGTTTTTAAAATGTCACTTTCTTGAAAAGACCAAAAATCTGGAACTCAATGTGCATGGATATTGGAAGGCCTTTTCAAAGAGAGGCCATGGGCTCTTTCCTGGATACACATTTGGCATTTTAGGATATACCAAAGCTGTGGACCAAATCTACGTTCCTCTTTCCTCCCACCATTTTTTAACCAATTTCTTCAGTGTCCAAGATGCCACATGGTAACTGGATTAGAACCCTGTGATTCAGTCTTTTGCCAATTACTTTGGGGGCTTAGTGGTCTGACACGCCCGCTTTCCTTTTTCCTTTCAATTTTCACTGCACAGCTCATCCTGGCTCACGAAATCAATTCCTTTCTCGCATCTACTTACACATCCTCTTGAAGCTCCTTCTGTTTTCTCCACACACGCCCGCTTTCCTTTTTCCTTTCAATTTTCACTGCACAGCTCATCCTGGCTCATGAAATCAATTCCTTTCTCGCATCTACTTACACATCCTCTTGAAGCTCCTTCTGTTTTCTCCATCTCACTGCCTTCTATTTCCTGGTTATTTCAGGACAACCTCTTCTCACACCACTTTCTGGTCTATTCCATCTTGTCCTTCTGCTAGTGACCATAAAATAAAATTTGTCATGAACACAGATAAATGTTTGGATTTCCATAAAAATATTTTTAAGTGACAGAAAGAAACCAATGCCATATTTTTCAGTCAAAATATTAACAGATTTTTTGCATTATGCATGAGGAATGATTTTTTTTCCTTTTGTTTTTATGTACTCTATAAGTTGTCTAAAATCTTAGTGAGCTACATTTATACTCGGAATACATCAAGAAAAATCTTTTATAGCCAGTTACTTGTTTAATTTTACAGTATGTGTTGACACTGTAACTATAGTATCAATATTGTTTTCTGCTATAATATAGTATATGTATAGATTTTGGCTGTATAATAGGTGAAAATTTGCTTCTGTGTTGATAGACTACGATACATACAACATATTTTTTATGAGAATTTGCATTCCATGGTAAAATGACTATTTGAAAAGTTACATTTAAACAAATTCTGTTCATGTGGTGCGTCACGTCCATTTTCTAAAGGTGATTACTTTGGGGGGATTACAAACAGAGAAGTAATATTTCAAAAAAGGCCATCGGACTTTGAGGACAAGGTCCAAATGGTATACAGCTTTGTTTTGTAGCAGAGTGCACTTAGTAGGTGTTAAGTCACTGTGATGGATAAATGACTTTGTAAGTGAGTGAAATAAACATCAGAGCGCTTGGCTTCCTCTGCTTTGAATCACACCTTTGAAGGACTGCTTCCTGCCAGCCAGTTGACACATAGCCACGGGCTCACTGAGTCCACCTTCATATTGAGGACTGCATCAAGACACCTTAGTGCATGTCCCTAGATATTTTAAAGATATGTTGCCAACCAGAATCCCAAGTGAGTGAAATAAACATCAGAGCGCTTGGCTTCCTCTGCTTTGAATCACACCTTTGAGGGACTGCTTCCTGCCAGCCAGTTGACACATAGCCACGGGCTCACTGAGTCCACCTTCATATTGAGGACTACATCAAGACACCTTAGTGCATGTCCCTAGATATTTTAAAGATATGTTGCCAACCAGAATCCCAAGGATCTACTTCTATGTTTTATCTTTATGTGGGTCTGCACCCCTAAGGACAGGACATATCTTGGCAGACCACATGGATATGGAAATTTCTGCTCTGCCCTTTAATAATCTATCTCCATGGAAAATCATTGCACTTATGGCTGAATTTGTTTTTAAATACTAGGAATTCCAAATTTATAATAGGGACTATTCATGCAGCTGGAAAAGAGAACCACTACGGACAGGAGGAGTGGTGCACCTGAGAGGTGTGTGAGGCACCCCACGTGCTGAGTGTAAAGAGCGCTCCTTACCATTACCTTAATGCCTCCTCTGAAGTATCTCTAAAACTTTGTGAACTATTTCTAGCTAATGAAGACAAGGATATAACAATATAAGAACAGGAGGTACTAGATTTCCCAAATAAGTGGTCATGCGAGTGAAGTATGCATAAAGTGTCCTTTGTAGGTAAAACAGGCAGCATTTGGAGGTGGCAAAGGATGCAGTCAGCTCTGGAGGTGTCCAGCTGACAGTCTCCCGTGAAGCCCAATGAGTGGTCCTTCACGACCCCCTAACTCCACGCCAGGCTCCTGGCCACAAGATCCATCAGGGTTCCTGCGCCCATGCTGGCTTTCCTCATCAGCCCTCTCCTTCCTGATTCTCTGCCTGCCCCTGTGATCTGACTACTTGCAGTCACAGGATTGTGGCTTGCCAGATGCATGTTTGAATTCAAAATGGATGCAACAGCAGATATCCTCCCTTTTCTGTACTTGAATGAACAAATCTTCCTCTGGGGTTTGCAGGAAATGGTACCAAGCATTTCAGCAGAGAGGATGGAAGGTGTGGGCAGTCGCTCTCCTGCAGGTCTTCCCAACTTGTACGGGATTGCAAAATGTACCCTAAGTGGTCCCTGAGCACCGTCCTATCTTCTTTCCAAGCCTGCCATGTGGCTGCAGAGGACACAGAAAATAAACACTGCCGTAAACAAACAGAGAATAATAAATTGTAAGAATGCAACACAATATGTTTTTACTTGAACTTTGAATCATTTGATCCAAACATTCCCCTTCTTTCCTTCCCAAGCTCCAAAGTATTGAAGAATTTTGTTTCCTGTTATTATGAGTTGGATACAGAACCTTTCTCTATAAGTTCATAATTCCTGTTGGAAAAATTTGGAGAATTCTTCCCATCTTACCCAAACAAATGATGACTTAGCTTTGTTAGTTTAGAACTAACAAAGACTCATTTATGATTAGAAAGACAGAAAGGTAGTTGGACATTCGTTTCTATTTAGTTAATGAAGATATGGAATTTCTCTAACAGACTGAAAGATTACTAGAGTAACATCTACCACAAAGTAGATGCGCATTAAGTCTGATCAGGAGATTTGGGTTCTAATTCCAGATATAGAAGTATTTATCCCTTCTAGGCCACTGTTCCTCATCTATAAAATGAGAAATATCAGTAACTATCATATACTGTGTATTACTATATATGATAAAATGCCTAATACAGTAATATTATAGTAAATAGCATGAGTGCCCCTTTTATCTTGTTATGCATTGATTCCTTGAGGGCAGTGACCTCCACATTGGTGCAGAGCAGCACATGTCCCCCCACTCAGCACTGTGCTTTGTCCCTAGCGGATGCTCAGTAAACATTTATTGACCAGTGCTGTTTGTGTTAAAGGTAATGTTTAACCCCTTACTCTCTCAGTTCCTACCTCACCCTTCTTGGTCTAGTGTCCACTCTCAGTGTACTGAGGTACCCTGGGCTCTGTTTCCAGAAATCTAAAAGAAGTTTTTGTTTTGATACTGGGGAATGTCAGTAAGTTTTTTAGAGAAAATAGCTAACCATCTAGAATTAAATTAAATTGAATTTCTACTTCATATAATTAACAATATACATTGTAGATTAATTTAATCTAACAATTTAAAAGATAAAAGAAACTATAGAAAAATATGCAATTATTTATCTGATCTTGAATAGAAAAAGCCTTCGTAAGCATAAATACAGAAACAAAATTTATAAAGTAAAAAGGTGAATGATTTGAGTTTTTAAAATGTTTTAAAAGCTTACATCAAAATAAATTATACGATTAAAAGGCAAATAGCAAAGGAGGTAATATTTGCCATAGATGTAAAAGAAAAGGGTATATCCTTGATTTAAAAAGGTCCCATAAAATAATAACGACTTAATTGGACATCCCTGTTTTGAGAGGGCAAATCGTATAGACAAGTGTTTCTCACACACACGCGTGCACACGCACACGAAGGAAGAAAAGAAAGAAACAAATTAACAAAATTCTTACCAAAAAAGAGACTTTTCTCGTCTTGGTGGTGTCTTTACAGATTGTTTTATTTTAAACTCTGTGTTTTTCCATATTTTCATAATTCCTACTGTAGACTTGTAGTACTGTACCTGGGTGATTACAAAAATAATCTAGAGAGTAGAGGACAAGTTCAATGACTCAGGGCAGTGTTACTGGTTTTCCAGATAAAGGGGAGATGTGGAATATATGTGCCTGTCCTAATAAAGGTGGAGATGCTTAAGACATGCTCGCTTAATTTAAAAAATTTTGTTTTATTGAAACATAATTGATTATATGTATTTGTGGGGTACAGATTGGACTATCAGTATTTGTGTACAATATGTGATGATCAAGTCAGGATTATTAGCATATATTCATCAGTACAAAATGCAGTTGTTCTTTGTGTCCATTATCCAGTTTCTTAATTAATTGGTGAAAGATATTAAGGGAGAGATTTTATGTCACATTCAAATATATGAAGAGAAATGTTAAAATGTTCACTGTAAACTCCATTTCCTTTAACCTTTTCTCATTTTCCAACCCTTGGTTCAAAAAACAAGTGCTAATTAGACATTGACTATGTTGTCAACATTATTATCAGGCTACTTAAAAGCGTGAAATATCATCCTAAGCTCTAAGGAACTTAGAGTCTAGCTGGGAAAAAAATGCCTCACAGGAAATAATTAGATAGTAAAGGAAGGCATCAAAAAGCAGGTGGTCGCACAGAACTCCCTCTTCGGGACCCCCTGTTAATATCCTAAATGTTCTGCCAACTTGGCCCAGGACTGGCCGTAGGCACCTAGGCCTGTTCTGATTAGTTCTTAGTATCCTTTGAGCTGCTACATGGAACATAGGAAGATAAAACTAGATATTAGATTACATTAGAGTCGATCTTTAAAACTCTTTCTTAGGGTGTGGTGGGATTTGATGGTGGTCAGCCAGTATGGAACTGGAGAATATCTGTGGATGTGCTGGAGGCAAAACATCCTCCACTCTCTTCCCCTGTGTCTTCGACTCATCCACTGACCTCGTTTGTATTTAATGCATCATGGGACAGATTGCGCTGGAAAATAAAAAGATTAAAATCTGCACAGGAGCACACACTTTCAACATCTAGGGAAAAGTTTTTGAAGAGAGAGCAATTAAGACATTAGGAAGTCTTTACATTGCAAAGGGAAGTTCTGTTGGTGAAAACAGCTAACTCCCTATGGATTAAGGCAACATGTAAATGTGTATTTTCAGAGTCTGTAATGATCTTGCAGGAATGTATAAATGCTGGCTTGTAAGACTAGGGCTTAAAATTGCAGCATGGCCTCTCGGTGTCATGAAGCTGGCTCAGGAGGAAAGGGGACACCATGCTGGTGTGGAGGTTGCTCACTGGAACCACCAAGCTCCAGCCCAAACCTTCTGAACTTGCTCTTTAATGAAGCCACGGGGTAGAAATATTATTGTTCTCTGTCTTTGACCAGAACAAGTTGTCAGAAGAGAAGAAATAAGTTAGGAAGAAAATAAATGATTTCTAAAAATCCTCAAAACATATAGTCCCAAACTTTTAGCACAAAGAAGGGATTCAAAACCAACAGGGTAGCAATAGAGAAGAACATTAGCTGAGAATAAGACGCTAGAGTTTTAAAACGGTGATAAATGTTCAAGAATGTACATCATACATCTTCTTCCATTTGCTTTTTGTCTTCACCATAAATAGACATGAGTTAACGTATGTTTGAAGATTCATTTCCCTTTTATTGAGCTCACCCAACAAAGTTTTTTTCAGCATGTCCTGCTTTTATAAACCAAGATCTAATTCAACATGATTACGTAATCGTGTGGCCATTCGTGCCCTTCCTCCTTCTCCTTTCTACAGAGGAGAAAGCCTTTTTCTTCCTAGAGATATTCTGTATAGAATATGTTTATTCACTTAACAGCAAAAACAATGTTTTCACAACAATTAATTAATTTAGTAAATTGTTATTAAGGACCTATTCGTTGGAAGCCACTGTGTCAGGTGTTGGGAATAGACAAATGAATAGACATATTCTCTTCTGTGGAGTTTTCAACCTAGTTGGGGATCAGACAATTAAACAGACAATTTACAAAGACAGTGTGATAGGTACACCGAAAGGTGTGGCAGATTGCCAGTTGCCTACCCCAGCATAACATTTTCTCAATTTTCATTAGGAGCAATACCCTTTAATTGCACCCAATTAAAAGACCAAACCCCCCAGCCTCCTCTGCAGCTAGATGTGGCTGTGGGATAAAGTTCTGTCCCATTAGACATAAACATAAGTATTCAGTGAAATGTCCAGGAGGGCTCCTTAAAGGGAGATGACTAAATCAAAAGAAGGGTTCTTTGGGCCGGCCTGGTGGTGCACTGGAGAGTGCGCCGCTTGGGAGTGCGGCGGCGCTCCCGCCGAGGGTTCGGATCCCATGTGGAGACTGGTTCCCGCTCACTGGCTGAGCGTGGTGCGGGTGCAACACCGAGGGTTGCGATCCCGTTACCGGTCAGTAAAAAAAAAGACAAAAAGGAAAAAAAAAGAAGGGTCCTTTTAGCTCTTCTCCCTTTCTAGAATTCTGATGCAACAGCTGGAGCTACAGCAGCAATCCTGTACTATGAGGTGACCTTGGAAGTATGAGGAGGTTAGGAATCTGGTAACTTTGTGAAACTGCTATATCATCCCCAGAATGGCTCCTGTTGACTTCTTTTACATGGGAGAAAAAACCTTTGTGCATTTAAGCCACTGTAGTAAGATCTCTGATCCATTGCAGACAAAAATAATATCAACAAACAGAACAACACTTATGAAAAAACATGGGAGTGTCTCCCCACTGTCCTGATAGAGAGAGATGGTGTCCCTGAAGAAGTGACATTTAAACTGAGATTTAAGAGGTAAGAGAGTGAGAAAGTGTTTAAGGAAGAAGGAATACCACGTGAAGCTCTGCGTTAGAAAGAAACTGCCTACCAGGTATTAAAAGGTCAGCTTAACAGGAGTGCAGTGGATTAAAAAGAACACAGCAGGCGATAAGGCTGGAAAATCTCATAGATACTGGCAGAGACTTGTAGACCATCTTAAAGATGTTAACAGGTAGCTGCAGAGCAGATCAGAGGTTCAGAGTAGAGATATAAATTTGGGAAGATACCAACACACACACGTTTCTAAAGTCTTGGGAGTTAAAGAGATTACCTAGGGAGAGTATTTAAAGTTAGAACAGGGCCACACACAGAACCCTGAGATCCAATAATTAAAGTTCAAGAAGAGGATAGTCTGCCATCTCCCATTAAAAAAAAAATGGAGAATATCAGCATAATTTAGTGTCACAAATTCTAAGAAATCACTGGGGTAGAGTGCAGAGGTGAGGTGTGTTTTGTTTTGTTTTGTTTCTAGATAGCCAAAAAAAAAAGAAGGAACTATAGAAGAAGACATTAAGGAGGGTGAACAGCCTTTTTTGCAGTTTTGCCCTGCTAGAAAGACTGGTAGGCGGACAATTAATTAAGATAATATTCACAAACAGGATGAGTCTACCTAAACCCCTAAGATCCCCAGATTAATTATTTGTAAAATGTCGTTAATAACACTTACCTCGTAGAGTTGCTTGAAGAGTAAACAAGAGATGGGGAAGGATTTATAACTAGGTAAAGAAAGCATAATATGGTGACCTATCTGTGATTCATTAGTCCTTATAACTAATTGGAGCTTAGAAAACTGTCCCATATACAGATTGATCTTAGTTTGTCAATCTCTTGGCCATTTGTAGTAATATATAGTGTATATATTTAATTTTCAAGAATTTTATATTCTTATGCAATATTATGTCCAATCACAGATAACACCTGAAAACATTCCTTTAAGCGGTCCTTGTGCTCTGAGGATTTACCTTGAAAGTAATGAAGCCTGCACTGCAGTGTCCTTTTCTTGTATGGTCTTCTCCAGTGCCCTGAGAAGAGTCCTGGCTGTGTGCTCACAAGCTCACACATTTATGTAAAATTTGCAAGGTAAGGTAATTAAACTACGATTAGCTAAGATCACAGTCTCTTTCCATTCTGATTTTCCTTCTGAAATATTCCTCTCATGTAGGTAGACTTGGAATGGCCCTGGGCATTTTTTCAATCTGACTGAGGGAAGGTTGAGGTGGAGATACGTGTTTGTGAGGTGTGGTGGGATATCTAGCAAAGTTACTGCACAGTGTCCCAGAGCAGGAAAGGCTTCCAGAAATACACCAAAACCCACTGTGTGACTCGCATGGCATCATGCCACGAAAGTGCAGGGCCAGAGATTGTATCATGATAGGAGTGTGTCCTCTGCAACAAGCACCAACAGTATGTGGTTGACAGAACAAGTTCTGAAATGTATGGAGCCAGAAGCGAGCCTGTGGAACATCCTAACAGGCATCCGGCAATGTGGAATGGGGACTAGAGGCTTCAGTTCCACCGATGTCTAGTCAAAATGAAAATTCTGTTCCATCAAGAATCAACGCAATAATTCGGTGTGTTCAGTTATAAATTCACCAAATGTTCTTTTCTTTTTCAATGGGAATTGCAGGAAATTACATTTATCAGAATCCCTATGCTTGTAGGGTACAGACCTGTAATAGTGTCATAGACTATGATTGTGTCTGTAACAATATAAGAAGAAAACATAATAGAGGTTTCCTGAAATTTGACCACATCCCTAAATATTTATACGACATTGTCAAAATAATTTGTAAAGTTGAAGGAAGCTTATTTTATTTTATTGTTATTTTTAAAAATTTATTTATTATGAATATTCATGAGATGCAAAGTTGATTGTCTCCCCTCCTGCCCATGATGTGGGGGCCAGATTCATACTTGGGGCATATCCATTACTAGAAATTACTTTTGTACCCTTTGTCCCCCCCCAATTATCCCCCAACCTCCCTTCCCCTCCCCCTCTCCCATCAACTCCAATTTGTAGCCCTAGGAATGTTCCCTCCCTCTGTTGGATCACGGCACTACTGTGGTCTTTCTTTCCTGCCTTACCTTCTCTCTTAGCTCCCACATATGAATGAATACATGGGAGTATTTCATTCTTTTTTATGGCAGAGTAGTATTCCATAGTGTAGATGTACCCCAGTAGGAAGCTTGTTTTAGTATTAATTTTAGAATTTCAATTGACCATGTTAAAGACTGATTATCTTTATATTTTCTGTATAGAAAACAGATATTACAAAATGATTGTCAGATAAAGATGCAATCAAAAATATTCACTCAATTCAGTCAAAAAAAGGGAGAAAAATATCATAAAGTTATTGGGCAGTAAATAAAAATAGCATGCTGTTTCTCTGAATTTTGTCATGTTTGTGTCTTTGTCAACTTCTAAAATTTTATAATTGGTGGAATTTCTATATTTATTTTAAAAAATATTCATGTTTTCCTCGTAATCTATATGTATGATTTTTTATACTTCTTCATAAAGAGGGCTCTTGAAATTGTATTCATCTCACACCCCACGAAACCTGAACCAGAGTATTCCTCTGTGCTGATTTTCTATTGTCTGTCTACAGCAAGGCCTAGGTCCTACAAATAGTCCCTCCAAGTTCCCTTGACTATCACCAATGAATCAGCAGTTAATGATAGGATCAACCTTCCTCCAGTTCCCAATGGTTGAAATGAAAAACGAAGCATAGAGGCCATTAAACTCATGAGATTTTGATAGTGATTTGTGGGGTAGAGCTGGCCCTTGGGACATCTGTGATATACACAAGAACTAAACGCACCAAACTTCATCTCAGAGGACCCCAGATTTGATCCCATTTCTGCCACTCGGTATGTGCCCTTGAGAAATGAACTCGACTCTCTGACTTCACTGCCCTTATCCATAGGATAGACTATGACACATCTCTCGTGAGGGCAAAGTGAGCTTACGGATACAACACACCCTCTATTATAAAGGGTTCTTCAAATGTAAAGTCTGATTACTCTTCCTTTTCTCCATCATCATTGAGGAGCCAAGGACTTGCAGCTGCCTGACTGTAGAGAAACACCCTGCATGGGCACACGACACAGTGCCATTTCAGAGTGCTGTTAGTAAAACACGTGTTTGGCATTTCTTTAGCAGAGGGGCCGTGTGTAGTGAGGGAGGGGACTGAAAGGATCAGCACTGGTGGTGAGACCCTCCTCCGCCTGCTGCAGGCACCCAGAGCCACGTGCTTCATGGGCTGCACAGTGTATGGTTTAGGGCTCTCCAGCCTCCCCCTCCCAGCCACATGCAGCAGGGACAGGACTCATAAACAGCACTTTCTCATCTCATCACATCCTGAGTGACATTTATGCATCCCTTCTTGAGCGTATCCTCCAAAACTGTCTGGTTGTCTTTCTCTTTAATCCAGCTCTGACCATGAAGATTGATTTCGTGCACTTGAGTATTTTATCTAGATGATTCAGGAGGAGATGCTCTTTTCCAGCCTCAGGAACCTGAGACAGCTGCTGTGTCCTTCCTTTTTCAGGGCTCACAAACTTTGGGGGTTTTCCACTGGTCTTAGGGTAAAATCCAAAATCAAACTCCTCACCTGGCCTACGAGGCCCTGCATAATGACCCCACACCCGGTTCTTAAGCTGTGTCTCAGGCATGCTGGCCCTCGGGCTCCTTCCATTCCTGCTGCTCTGCCAGCTCTTCCTGCGATCACACCCTTTCCTGGCCCTCACTTCACACGGCAGCCTCTGTGCCCGAAATGTGTCCTGCCCCCCTTCACAAAGCTAACTCCTACTCATCCTCCAAAGACCATCACAAATGGCACTTTCTTGGGATTGTCTACCTTGTTGATGTCCTCCTCCAGGTCTGGTTAGATGTCTTCATTCTAGCCTAGCATAAGGCTGGACCATATTAAATTAGAGCCATTAAGTCATTGTGACCTGCAAAACCATCGACAGCATATGCTTCTCACAGCTCCCTGTGCATTATAGCCCTCACCTCTACTGTTATGAACTAATTGCCAGAGTACTTGATTAATAACTGACTCCCTGATGGGTTACAAGCTCTGTGACAGTAGACATCATGTCTACCTTGTCTGTTGCTATTCAGCACAATAAATATTTGTTAGACACTATTTATTCAACGGCACAGATATGTTTTTTACATTTTCTGCATTCATAACATGCACAGAATATGCAATGTTGCCAAGAAAGGGGCTATTTAGCCAAATTGTTTTTTGTTGCATTATTTTTTCAAGTCTTTGGACATAAAATGTCATTACTGAACTACTGCTTTATGATGCTATTTCTAGTACTTTGGCTCTAAGGTGTTTTTGTTGTTGTTGTTATCATACTGTGCTGTGCCTGTGAAATACATTCTGGATGTACCACGGGGCTGCTAAGATAACCACAATCTTTTAAGTTTCCTTTTCTCCTAACATAAATCTCAAGCAAAGATTCTCTTTCTGCTAAACAAGTGTAGAACTTTTCACAATTTTATGAAAAGCCAAATAAATGCTCTCAGATTACAAAGAAAAGATTTTGCAAAATGCTTGAAAAGAAGCAGTTTATGAAACAAAAGTTGTACAGATGCTGTGGAAGGTCTAGTAAAGAATTGGAAAAGATTGCAGCACAAATTTAATTCTCAAGACAGTGTTGGGAAAAGAGAAGGGCCGAGCCCATGGCGCACTTGGGAGGGTGCGGTGCTGGGAGCGCAGCAGCGCTCCCACTGCGGATTGGAATCCTATATAGGGATGACCGGTGCGCTCACAGTGCTCACTGGCTGACTGCGGTGCGGCCGGTCTCAAAAAGGACAAAAAAAAAAAAGAAAAGAAAAGAGAATAGTTTGGTCAGGGCCCTCACCTCAGGTCCAGTTTGGTGTGGTTCAGCATCCTTTGTAAGCAAATTTTTTTTTTTTTTTAAATTTTGTGTGTGTGTGTGTGTGTGTGTGTGTGTGTGTGTGTGTGTGTGGTTAGTGCGCCTGTACGGCGTCACCATGCAGCCACTTTGGCTGGTGTTTACTGCCTGGGGTGACTGCCATCAGCACAGCCATGCTTTTCCAAATCTACAGCTTCCAAGGACCTTTTTGGCCAGTTACCTTGCTCATAGACCTGCATGTGAAGGGGTCTGGTGACCAAGCCTGGCGTGTGAGGGGTCTGGGGACCTAGCCTGGCATGTGAAGGGTTTGTGACCCAGTCTGTGAATAGGCTTGAGGCGTCTGGGAGCTCCAGACCCAGCCCTAGCTCAACAATCGGCCCAGTCACTGTGGGATTACTGGCAGGTAAAAGAGCCTGAAAACTTGGCAGGGTCGCCTAGCTTTACAATTGGTGTCACAAACAGGATTAAGAACCAGACAGACAGCAAAACCACTTCACATGTGACAGATGCCCATGAAGACACTGGGAGGTTGAAGCCCTGCTTCCCAGACAAGGAAGGTCTGGGAAAGTCTCTGGTCACAGCAGAAGGGCCCTTGTTAGACCAATCAAGTAGTGCACATGCCCCCTGCAAGGCCACGCACACAGGTTGTGCAATTAACTGTGCCCACACTGCCCACATTTCAATCCATCAGTCTGAATGAATCTGGTCCCTCGTTTGCCTCTTGGCACCTCATCAACATGTGCCTCATTGTCTTAATCTTCAAACTTTGTCCATATTGTAAAACGTGTCCATCAGTATGCACATGCACGGACTCCTGTCGTGTGTCCCCTGAAGAACTCCACTCAGCCTGAAGGGGTTTGCTTGTTGGCATATGGGCATAAAAATACTGGTGTAATTTCTCTAGTGGGAGCACAGTGCTTCAGGTCACTGGTTCCAGAGTCTTTTCGTAGATAGATTGTTTTATGATATATAATTCACCCTCAGTGTTAACTTAGCTTACTAGCCAAATAGGCTTTTGAGGAAAAAGATTAGCAAACAGCATTTAAGCAAATGAGAAGAAAAGGACCTCTCTCATCTCTCTCTTCTCTCTCTCTCTCTCTCTCTCTTTATCTCTCTGTTTTTTTGTCTCTGTCTCTCTCACACACCTTCCCTTCTTGAAAGATTATTTCTGTTTTTTTAAAATAACTATTTTTTCCATTAAAAGCAACTCACGTGCCCTTCAAAATAGTCAAAAAATATAGAATGCAAAGATATAAAAAAGATAGAGAATAGCCAATAATAGAAAAAAGATCAGTAATTGACAAGGGCTGGGGTGAGGGGAGATGTTATTTACAAAGGGGGAATGAGGACATTATGAAGGATTATGGAACTTTATTTTGATTTTGAAAGTTTCATAATTATACTTCTGTTAATCTCGGAGAACTGCACACTAAAAAGGGTGAGTTTTATTGTAAACAATAATTTTTTTAATTAAAAAAAGTACCTATAGTCCCACCAACCAATGACAAGCACTATTAACACTTCAGCATACTTCTAACATGCCTTTTTTTTGTTGGTGTTTTAAAAACTCATTATGATCATATAATACACACATATACATATATGTGTACATATCCCTGTTGATAGATAGAATCAACTTTAAAACACAAAATAATTCATACAACCTAGGCTCCTGTCGTGTGTCCCCTGAAGAACTCCACTCAGCCTGAAGGGGTTTGCTTGTTGGCATATGGGCATGAAAATACTGGTGTAATTTCTCTAGTGGGAGCACAGTGCTTCAGGTCACTGGTTCCAGAGTCTTTTCGTAGATAGATGGTTTTATGATATATAATTCACCCTCAGTGTTAACTTAGCTTACTAGCCAAATAGGCTTTTGAGGAAAAAGATTAGCAAACAGCATTTAAGCAAATGAGAAGAAAAGGACCTCTCTCATCTCTCTCTTCTCTCTCCTGATATTTGAACCATCTAGAATTTATTTTGGTATAAGAATTAGGTAGATTGTCAACATTGTATTCCACTAGATAACGAGTCGGCAACTTTTTAAAATAAATATCTAAATAGTAAATATTTTAGGCTTTGTGGACAATACTATCTCAGGGCAGCTACTCAACTTTGTCATTTTAGTGAAAAAGCAAACACAGACAACACATAAAAACTGGGCATGGCTGTGTTCCAATAAAGCTTGTACGGTATATAAAAATAGGCAGCGGCAGGATTTGGCCCACAGGCCACAGTTTGCTCACCCATGGTGTAGAAGGCTACCTAATTATTCCAACAACACTTATTGAGTTGAACAATTTTTCTCCACTGATATGTTATGGCACCCTTATCACATACTAAATTATTCTTCATAGGTAGATCTTTTACAAAACTCTCCATTTGATTTCATCTTTCTTTCTATTTGCATGCTGGGCACCACACTGTTTTAGCAACTACAGCTTTATATATTTTTTTAACTTCTGATGAGGCTAGTTACTCCTCAAAACTCTTATTTTTCAGAATTTTGTGCAGGAGTATCTGATTACCATTAATTAGATTAAAATGTCAGAATATGTTAATGGACCTATGAGCTAGTTTTTGGGGAAAAAAAAAAAAGAAATACTTCCAATAGAAAAAATGGTAAAGTTTATTTTGCTTGTGTTAGCTCCAGTCATTTTATAGGTTAGAAGTAATAACTTCTAAGTAGTGAAGAGAGAGACGGGCTTAATTTCCCCTCCATTGAAAGTACCTCTATCCATTTCTTTACCTGCTGATTCAGGGGGTTAAAGCATATGAGCTAGAAGATGCCTCCCACTCTAAGAGAGCTGCCAATTTTGTATTTCCCGATTTCTTCTTTCTCTCATTTCTCTTTGCTCAATAGGCACTAAATCAAAGTTTGTGTCCTTGTTCATGGTAATTTTTATTCACCTCTTCCCACCTTTGTCAAAATGCAATTTTAATTTTAAAAATGACATGAACTTACTTTAGAAAATTTGAAGACTAAGGGCTGGCCCGGTGGCGCACTGCTACAGTGCACCGCTTGGGAGTGTGGCAGTGCTCCCGCCGAGGGTTCGGATTCCCACCTTTGTCAAAATGCAATTTTAATTTTAAAAATGACATGAACTTACTTTAGAAAATTTGAAGACTAAGGGCCGGCCTGGTGGCGCACTGCTACAGTGCACCGCTTGGGAGTGTGGCAGTGCTCCCGCCGAGGGTTCGGATCCCACATACAGACCGGTTCCCGCTCACTGGCTGAGCGAGGTGCGGGTGCGACGCCGAGGGTTGCGATCTGTTGCCAGACACGAAAAAAAGACAAAAAAAAAAAAGAAAGAAAATTTGAAGACTATAGAAAGGTATGAAAGAGAAAATTAAGAACACCCTAACGTCACACTCAGAGATAACCACTGTGAAGGTTTTTATGGATTTCTTTCTCTATTTTACACACCTGTATCGTGCGTGCACAGCTGCCACACACAAGTGTGTGATACACATGCAAACAAGTCAGAGTAAAATGTTCTGTCCTACTTTTCCATTTGTTATTCTGTCGTGTCATCTACTATTCTGAAATACTGGCAGGGGTGCCAGAAAGAAATCGATCAAGGTTCTTAAAGAGCTCCCTTTAGGGTTTCAGTGGATGTGGGACTGTGCCCTCATCACCGCATACTTCTTCAGGCTTTGGATTGGATTTGGGCTTTTCCCTTTGAGGAGCGACATTCTCTCTCCTTTCCCCTTGCTGTGGGGCTGCTTCCTCTCCTAAGTCATTCACTGCAAGGCGTGGGCAGGCAGGATCTGCAGGAGAAAGAAAGCATCGCACCAAGACTTGAGTCTCATGTTTTTTTGCTATGTTTGCCCCATGGCATTTCTCTAGCATCTTCCTGCACTTTTACTAAAATTTATAAGGGAAATCTTTGGAAAGTTACTGTGATACTGTTCTCTGAGGACAGGAATTGAGAAGAAGATGGTTCTTTCTTGAAACCGGGTCAGTGGCTCAGTGCTGAAGTTCTATAGACTATTACTTGGCTCTCCCTAGCATACGAAGGACCCCAACCAGGGACCCTGGGGGCATCTTAAGCATGAAGTGCCCAGGTCTGCTCTTTCTGGAAAGAGGAGGATGTGAGGAGATTTCATTTCTTAAAGCTACAGGTTGTCTGCCAGATTTTCAAATCGCAAAATCACTTTTTATTTAACCAATTCTGATCAGTGGCACTGTTGAAATCCATTCCCTCTCATTTCTTTTTGTCATAGAATTTCACATTTCCACACAGAAGTGATTATTTTTGGCATAAAAAAGCTTGTGATTACAGCATATCAGAATGGGACTATGCAGAACGTTTACGTGGTTTAAAACTCAGGGGAGAGAAGTAAAGATTCCAAAGGTGACCTGAGCAGACCTGAAGGACCGTGACCCCAAAGCAGGGGACAAATGACAGATTCAGAGGCAGTGACAACAAAAGGGGAGAGCAAGAGGCAAAACGATATGAACGATAGGGGATTGGCAAGTTCTGGTTCAACAAAAAAGAAAAAGACAGGGGTTAGGAAAGGGGAGAGAGACTGACACATCAATGCGTGACAATAGATAAAGACAGTGAGCCTGCTCTGCTGAGTGAAAATAGATTTAAGCATTTTTTGTTGATGTTAATATGATGTTATTTCTTTTCTTTTTCTAATTGAGCTTGAAAATCAGGGAGTAAATAGGAGAGAAAACCAAAGATTAGGGAAAATATTTTTTTAGAACAAATTCAGGGGAGCGTCATACAGGTTTAAAACATATATTTTATGCAAATAATGACACTCATTTGAGAATGAAAAAAAAAATTCAAGTGGCATATAATGTGTCCAAACAATATTGGTAGCAAATGGAGTGTTATCAGAGCAAATGATATTTTGCAGAGCTGAGAGCATGACACTTGTCATCAGCTATTTGAATGGCTACCTCTAGTAAGGTAAGATCTAGGACCAATGAGTGTGAAAAAGTAAGATCTGGGACCAAGGAGTGTGTGCTACACACATTTTTGTTCATTAGAAGCAAATATCACCCATGTGCTAATACACTATTCTCATTATTATTATTGCCTTAAATAATTAAAACTGCCCAGCAGTGAAATGGAAGTAGTGAAGATTTCTTGCTCTGGAATTGTTAAAGCAAAAGTTGAATGACAGATGCCGTGAGAGGGCTTCCTGCACAGAAACACATGACCATCTTAGGGTCCCTTCCAACATTGCCATTCTGTGATTGAATGATTTTTGTATTGAGTTTTACATGATAAGGAATCCTTACCCCAGTAGGATCATTTGTTAAACAGTGGGTTGAACAAATCAAATCACCAATTTTGATAGAGACTGCCATTTGTCTACCCAATATCTATTCTCCACAGCTTTCTTACTAACTAAAAGTTGATTTTGTTGGGGCAACATTGCACCCAGGTTAAAAAAAAATTGCATTTCTCTATTTCTGGAGCAGATAGGGGTAGTCAAGTGACTAAGTTCTAGCCAAAGAGATATAAGTGAGAATTGGGAGACACTTCAAGATTCTTTAGGAAGGGAGACAGAGCATACTGTCATGGCACAGAGCATACTGTCATGGCACAGAGCATACTGTCATGGC
Source organism: Galeopterus variegatus (assembly GCF_000696425.1). Lineage (NCBI taxonomy): Eukaryota > Metazoa > Chordata > Mammalia > Dermoptera > Cynocephalidae > Galeopterus > Galeopterus variegatus. The sequence goes on from NW_007731888.1 coordinate 130,395, forward strand.
ACAGAGCATACCGTCATGGCACTTGTCCATCTTTCTCTTCCCATCCTCCTTTTCCTCATCTGGACCAGTATCTCTGGCCATGGTGGGGCCATGAGACAATTGTAAGATAAAAGCCTTAGGCTAAGACAGCAGAGCAGGACATCAGAAGGACTTGGGCTTGGGGTTCATGTGGCACTGCCTTGTCACCCTGGGCTGCCTCCAGACTTCTCATTCTGCTAGAAAATGAAAGCCAGGATTTATTTAAGTTTCAGTTTTCAGGGTCTTTGTTACTTGCAGCTGAACACAATATACCAACAAATGTCAAATGTTGTTTACCAAAAATCATGATGATCTTGACTGTACCTTTGAACCTGGGCTCTGCTGTTTAACAAATCCCCTGCCCTTCCTCATTTGACTCAACAGATGAATTATGTATGAACACAAAACAGTCACAATCTAGATTTCAATAAATAGTTTAGAAAACAAAACAGAAAGGAAACAACTATTGGTAGGTTAAGTCTCTGGTACCCAAATACAGCTGTGCTATTTGGTATGTGTAAATGTCACCAAATCCCTGTACAAATTCATGTGTCAGGAGGGATGGTGAAGAGAGTCTAAATAGTTTTTTTTTTTTTTAGAAAACAGTCTAAATAGTTTTCAAAAATTGGATGTAGGAAGAATAGAGCTCAAAATTTCCCACCATCACCTACGTTTGACTTTGGGGAGAATGTAGCCCTCCTTTTGATTCCTTCTAGAACAGCAAGTCAGACTCTGCCTCATGGCACTGTGCATTATCTGCCACCAGAACTAAAGTTTCAGTCACTGGAATCCTGTTGTCACTTACATTGTTTCTACTGGGAAGGGTCAGGAGTCAGCAGGGACTACAAGCAAAGAGAAGCCTACCCCTGGAACCTCCAGCATAAGGGACGGGGAAGCAAGAGACAGCAGTCTCTGTGCTTGATCATTTTCAGGGGTAGTGGACCACTGCATCCTGAGGCTTTTTAGCAAAAAAGAAGCTGAAGGACAAACAACTGAAGGAGAAATTAATCTCTGTGAATAGGTGGCACACTGGACAAGCCCTCGGGGTGCATGTCGGGGTGGCACAGATGTTAGTACGAGACCTATTACTGGAGTCTAGAGAAGTGGGGAGAAGGGTGGGGGAGGGGGAAACAACAAAGAAAAACAAAACAGCAAAAAAACAGAATCATCTTCACTAGGCAGCTGATTTTTTTTAAAAGCCACATATCCATCAAAAGAACAAGACAGTAAAATACACCCATATGGCAAAGACGTGGTGAAACTGGAACTTTTCACCTCTTGGTTTTGACAGTGTAAATCCGTTCAGCCCTTTCAAAGAGCAATTTGGTAATGCAACTGAAGAGCCACAAAAACATACACATCCATTTATTTATTGACCCAGTTCTTAGAAATGTATCTAAAGAAATAACTTGAAAATATGCATTTTAAAAGTCATGTGCCCAAGACATTTATTACAGCATTTCTACAACAGAGAAAAATGAGAGGCGAAGGTCTGACATTGAGATAATATTAAGTAAATCAATGTATGCTAATTTAATGGGATTCTATGCAAGACTAAAAATTATATTTAAGATTGAAAAACACAGAACAATGCTTATAAGATAAAGAATGCATAATTAAGTCAATTATACGACTTCAAATTGGTAATCATCATAACTGCATGTGGATGAGAACAATAAACCTTCAAGGAAAAACATGTTGGTTTTATGAGATTATAGGTGACGTTCTTTTCCTCGTTTTAAAGTTCTGGTATCATTGCCATAATATGCATGCAACATTTTTCAAGTGAAGTAAAATAAAGAACTAAAGGGAAGGCTGAAACTTTACGATGCGGGGATCCACCAGTCTGAACTTCTCATTTTGTGTATGGCAAGCTGAACAGAAAACTTCCATGGAGTAGAACAGGCTTGTTTTAGTGGTGACAATAAGAAATACTCATGTCCCCAAGCACCTCCTAGAAGTATGGGCACTTTCCAGAAGCTAATAGTAAATAACATAAAAAAGGGCACATTAGTGTGATCTGGGCTGTTTCTCTGAAATCACCAGCTCGCTGGCAACTGCTCCTCCCCACAGCACAGCGTTGCTTAACATGAACCACATCACGGAAGGAACAGGGCACCAATGATTCCTCACTGAGAGGGAGGGGACAACTTACTTTTAGATGACCCAATAGTTTCAGAAGCATCCTTCTTCCCTAGTACTCTCTGTGTCACACTCACTGTTGGGTTTGTGCAGAGAGAATGGTGACAATTTAGTTTCCAGCTGTTGTTTGAGGAATAGCAAATAAATGGCTGTGAAGTTCTCTGGAAACACAACAAAGCAAACCAAAATTAGTGATTCCTGCTTCTGCTTCCCAGCATTTGCACCTGGAGGGCCTTCTTAGGCTTACAGTCTTTCCTTTCATTTCACTGTCCAATAAGAAAATCACCTTAGTGGGAGAATGGATGTGGCTCTTGAGGAATAGAAATTATTTTTATTATATGGCTCGGGTGTCATTTTATCATAAGCTGTAATGCAAAGCTAGTAAGCAGCCAGGCCAGGTCTCCGTGATGCAGGGGAGAGGGGATCGGGTCACCCTCTGGGAGGGGTAAGCACCCCCAGTCCTTCAGTGAAATTGGAACCTGGAGCTGAACAGCAGAACCCTTGGAATGTGACTAGGGATGCCATCAGCATTTTTCAGACAGACACTCCTCTGTGATGCTCTGTGGTTAGAAGTAAATTAGAGATAAACATGAAGTGTGTTAGGATTGCATTACTTTTGTGTGACAAATACCAAAATTTGTTCTTGAAAAACTTAAGTTCGTTGTACATTAGATCTTGATTTTTTTTTACTTAGTTACTGAAGATCTCTGGAAATGCAAGTCTGTTTCAGCATTGCATGGTCAGGAGAGAAGATTTTGCCCATTCCTCGGCCAGAGCTCAAAAGGGGCAGAAGTGGGACTGGGGAAGGTGGTGATGAGAGCCTCCTGGAAGGGACGGCTTCTGGGTGCAAGGCCATGTGGCCCAGTCAACTCTCTCTGAACCTCTGGACCTTCTTCCAGAACTCTTCTCTCAGGGAGTTCTGCAATTGGAGTTCCTAAAGAAAGCTCTTCCTGGGCCACTTATGTTTTATTTTTTTCATACATTTTTGTCTTCTATTGTGAAGAGCTGTCCCTTGTACTGTATCAAGAAACAGCTTCTCCTTTCATTGGAAGGAAGTCTCCACCCCAAGCACAAGCCTGTTATGGGCTGGCAATGCACGCAACAGGGGTCTGGTCAGTCCCCAAGGACAAGGCTTGACTTACACCTTCTCTTCCCCTCTTAACAGACACGCTGCTCTACTGCAAACTTTATTCTTAGCCTTATTTTCAAGAATAAGGCTTTCAAATTTGTATCTTAAGATGCAGCAAACTAACCTAATAAATTATTTTGTGAGACAATTACAATGGTTTGTTGAGCTTATTTAAATCTTTTATTCCTTTTCAAGAGGACATTTAAAATCTTGTAAGAACAGGTATAACAATAGACCTGTAAAGTAAAATAGGGAGCCAAAATCAAAGGTAAAAATGAGTCACACTGAAAAGTGAACATAATCGTTGGTGTCGGGCTTCATATTTGCCCACGGGCTTCCTAGTGTTTAGAGCAAAAAGGAAAAAAACTCCTATCTTAGCTCAGGTTATGGATGGCTCTGGCTGTTGTCTTTCATCGGCCCTGTGTGTTTTTTCTCATGCTTTTCTTCTGTTAACAGGACTCTCTTTTCTTCAGGGAAGACCTTCTGTACCCTCTGCCTGGGGCTGTCAATCAGCATGCCCTATCTCTTACACTTCCACACGGAACCCTGTCCCCTTGACACTGTGATTGTCCAGAGTGTGCAAACCTGACCAACAAGAGTTTCCCAGCGTTGATACATAGACTTTGGGGTAGAGTTTATATCCCACTGAAGATGCTAAGCTGGGAAAAGATGAATCAGGAGCAGCCCCTGGCTGTCATCGCTGCCCTGAGGAACAGGCCTGTCTCCAGTGGGAGGAAAGGAAACTAAGCAGAAAAGACAGGCAAATGGAGGAAAAGCAAGTCCTGTGTTGTGAGTTCTCGCTTCTGTCCCCAAGGCCCTGAAGCCTGTTTCTGCAGCTCCCAGAGTCTGTCCGTGACCCAAGGGTCCTTCCCAGCAGTGAGAGTGAGTGAATCCCCTTCTTTGGCGAGTCTGGGTAGGACTCTGCCTTTTAAAACAGAAAAAGTCCTGATTAATACATCTTTCATTATTGGAAAGGAATCAGAATATCAATTTAACAAGGATCCCACTTTATTTCCTAAAATTAATTTTGAAAGAATCTTCTCACATGGGAATTAATAGCACATAATGAGTGATGTAATGGACGGTGCCCTTAACCACACTTTGCAGAAAATGAAAAAGTGGATTTCAGTGATGGTTTCTAGTGTAAACCTTGAATAAAAGCCAAGGGCATAACATTAAAGGAAAATTGAGTTAAAGCAATTGTGAAAGGTTTAGTCCCATGTGCACAGACTCCTCAACATTCTAGTGGTTCAGTTTTACCCAAGAAGGCTTCAAGAAGTGAAAGGACACTTCGTACCTTTGACAGCCTTCTCCACGTGTCACCTACTTTCCCTCTTCACCCGAATTTCTGGTAAGAGTAGAATAACAAGTATTTTGAGATTCTAATTTCCAACCAGGACTGACATTTTCCGTTACTGAGTTAGAAATGGATCTAAATGCTGTGGACTGGGTAAAATTAGAGGAGCATAAACAGTTGCATTACTTTTACCTGAATATAAGACCACTTGCCTCTATATGGAAGTGACCCATGTGGCTGTTGGAGATACTTACAAGATATACAGATACTTTTCTAGCAATAAGCTTTGGATTTGCAGCATCATGAAATTAAGTCATCAGTTAGATGCTCAGAGTCATAGAGCAAAATGGTTTTAACCTGAAATTTTTTTTCAAAATAGGAATTTGTAGTTACAAAATACAAATTGCAGTATAGAAACGGTATGGAGCAATTTGACAATCCAATAGGCTCTCCGAGATGAGCTAGTTTTATAATGTTCATTCCCTTCACTCCCGCCTCCCCAACTCCACCCAGTAACTGGACCAATGTATCTATCAAAATGGTGTAATCAGTAAGTCTGCCTAGAAATTTATTTTAGTTAATCATGGCTAGTACTGAGCCATTCTTTCTCACAGAAATCAGGACTAATTCTCTCTCTCTCTTTTTTTTTTTCCTTTTTCTGTGTCCGGCAACGGATCACAACCCTCAGTGTTGCCCCCGTACCGGACCGGGACCAGCAACGGGATCGCAACCCTCGGTGTTGCTCCCGTGCCTCGCTCAGCCAGTGAGCGGGAACCGGTCTGTATGTGGGATCCGAACCCTCGGCGGGAGCGCCAACACTGTCCTAATCTTTTTGGATACAAATATAGGTATTTACGAGCACTTTGGTCCTGGGACTCCCCGATTTCTCCTGTATCACCAACACCACTTTCCTCTGGGTCATTCCTATCAGCCTGTACGTGTGTTTAATATCTCTCACCTTAAAAAACAACAACAAAACAAAATGAAAACCCTTCCCTTGAGGCATTGGTATTCACCACGGTTCTGCTTTCTTTCACAGCCAGGCTTCCTGAAGAAGTCGTTTTTCATCACCATCTCCACGTCCTCACCCCAATCTATGCCTTGTATGCTTCCATCCTTAACCTTTTGACTTTGATCTGCACATTGCCAAATCCGGTCACTTCTCTGTTCTCATTCGATTGTGTCTCTTGCAGTGTTCACCATAGCTGACCATTCTCTCCTGCTTGAAACACTCATATTTTTCCATCTGTCATACCGTGTCCCCTTGGTTTTCCTCTTACCGTCTCTTACTAGATCCTTCTTTTGTGTTACTTTTGCTGGTTCTTCCATCTTTGCTCAACCAATTAGTGTGGAGTATTTCTGGAAATCTTTTTCCGTACACTCCTCTTGGTGACCCCTCTAATTCCTTGGCTACCTGCATGACCTCGCCCCTGGACTTCAGACTTGACTACCCAACCACCATCTTGACATCTTCCCTGGGATGTCCAGTAGATATCCCAAGCTTCATACTAACAAAACAGAGCCCTTGATTTCTCTCCTCCAATCCTAGTCTACTTCTCCCAGTCTCCTACATCTTAGTAAACAGCACCACGATCCACCTGAGAACCTCAAGCAAAAAACCTGAGTTATTCCTGTTTACTCCCTCATCACCACATACGTCAACCAGCAAGCCCTGTTGCCCCTACTTCTAAAACATCCCGTGTCTGTTCACTTTTTCCATATCCATTTCTATCTCCAAGTAAAAGCTCCTTTCGTATCCTGCCTGGACTCTATGCGGTCTCCTACTTTTAACCTCATTGGCCTCTTTCTGTTTCTGAATATACCGAGCAGTTCATTTCTAAAGTGGGGCCTCCAAGTTAACTGCATCCTCTACCTGGAGCATTCTTCCCGGTCCTTGCTAACTGGCTCTTTCTTGTTGTTCTTGGCCGAGCACCTAACCTAGAGTAGTCCTACAGTCACCGTCACGTCCACTCTCCAGAGTACTTGGCACTATCTGATTGTGTTTGTTGGCTTGTTTGTGTGTTCGGTTATTGTCTGTGGTATAGCTCCATGAAGGCTGCTGTGAATCTTGTTCAATGGGACATCTTCAGCACTGAGACACGTCCTGGCACAGTATAGTCCTTAATAAATATTTGATGACAAAATGAGTAATTTATGTTGCCTTTTGAATAATTCTTGTATTCTTAATTATACACTAGCTAATAATAAACAACTGGGAACCAAATTGGCTTTTAAAATTATAATTAACCCTCCCAAATAATAATTTCTGAGTTACCAATAATAAGACAAATAAAAATTGACATGATTCACAATTATAAATCAGCTATGGTTAACTATATTTATAAATAGTAAAAAATAATTCAGAAAATGTTACGGAGTTGGCTTTTCAAATTATGTTGTAGTTGAATTATACAAAATATGAATAAAGAACAATTTCCCAAACTTTATTAAAATGTACTTTATAATTAAAAATTAGTGTAATAATTTAAAACCCAAAGTAAGAGTATCAAAAGTAATTAAACATGTTTAATAAAATATTGACATTTCAAAATGAAAAGTATTCTAAAAGTGAAAAAACTCCTAGAGGGTTCTAACTAGTATAGAATGTCTTCACTTTAAGATTAAGAAAGGCATTAATGGGATAATAACAATAACAACCATGAGTAAGTTCTTATACCTTAGAAGACAGCATTCCAGAAGCTTTACGTGCATTATCTCATTAATTTTCTCTGCAGCCCTATGAAGTGGGTATCATTATAAATTCCATTTTTACACACGAAAATTGAAATTTAAAGAAGATAAATAACTTTTCCAGCTGACAAAGTTAGTAGGTGGTAGAATTCAGTTCTGTAGGAAGAAAATGAGAGGAAAGAAATATGGATCTGGTGGTGACCAGATAATTATTAATAATTTATATAACAGTTTATAGTTTATATAATTTATATAATATTTTATAGTTTTTCATGGCCATATAAATTATGTACCCTTTGTAAATCCAAAATATCATTTTGCTTTCCTGGGCTCAGAAAAAGCCTTTTGTAGCAATGGAACTTGGATCTTGTCTAAAGAAAGGTGTTTGGTTATGGAAAGTGAAAATTCTCTGAATTCTCTGAATTTTTTTTTCTTCTGAATTTTTTTAACATGCCAGAATGGTTCAATTACCTGTACTTGCCAAGATTCTCAGAACTCCCGCCACTGAGAGGGCCTATGTTCTTGCAGATAGGATTAAGGCTTGCAAATCCACTTGGGCAAATGTGTCTCAAGATTTTAACCATTTTACTTTTAATAATATTTATATTTGCCACTGTCAATCTAGGGCTGGGTCTGGAGGTCACAGACCTCTGAAGCCCGTTGCCCAAAATGGTTCACAAACCCTTCACATGCATGTCTATGAGCTAGGTAACTGGAATAAAAGGTTCTTGGAGCCATAGGTTTGAAAGCATGGCCATGCAGGGTGGCCACCTGAGGCAGTAAATGTCAGCCAGGTAGTGGTGCCATGCATGCGCACTAACACCACCCACACACAGCTTGCTTACAAAGAATGCACTTACAAAGAATACCCCCAACTGGACCCAAAATGAAGGGGCCTGATTAAATTATTCTATTTTCCCAACAACCCACCCCTTCGGCGTCCCTTGCCATACTATCTATGCATTCAGAATCTTCCACAATGTTCCCTTAGCGAGGATAAATGACCCTNGCGCACTATAGCAGTGCACCACCGGGCCGGCCCAGGGACTAATTCTCTCTTGAAATTACTTCTGCTTTGTGTCTGGTGTTGATCACCATTACCTCCAGTGCCTACATAATACCTAGAACAAACCCTCCAAAAAAGAAAAGAGAAACAAATTTGCTGAACACTAATGAGTGAATTAATTATTGAAGGGATAGAATCAAATTTATATTTTAAAATTTATATTATACTGGATGAAACAAAACTGGAGGCAGGAGTCCAGATAAAAGGCTCTGCACCCATCCAGGTGTGGCCCCTGTGGCTTGAACTGAGGCAGCAACAGTGGAAGTGGAGAGAACTGAGCTGATCTGAGAGATATTTAGGAAGGTGGTTGGTGGCATGAAGAGACAGGGAGAAAGAACGAACAGCTGCACGAGTTAGGGAGCTCAGTGGAAAGTGCAAATGCAGGGTCCCTTGTTCAAAAAGCATCAAAAATTCCAGGACGGTGATGATGATAGCAGAGCATTCACCTGCACAGCTGTCAGGACTCCTGCTTGTGAAGTCAGACCTAAGAGTGAAACATCCTCTGTTCACTGCGCCGAGGGAACTTTCAGTTATTCACTGAGTCCCTACTATGACAGGCAATGAGTTTTACCTTAAAACAATAGTACAGCATTAGGCTAAAAGCTCGAATGAGGAAGAAACTAAACATAGCTCCATTTCCTACCATGCGAGGGAGTTTTCATATGTAGGGGATTATTCCCGTTTGCCCTGGTTCTTGAAGAAGTATTTAAATGCAAATTTTGCAGAGTTTCAGTAGCTGAAAACATATCATTATCCTTTATAGCTTAGTGTATAACCATTTGCCATCTACTGGGTCAAAAAGCCAATGAAAGATCAATAAAATCTGCAAACATTCTTAGGTTCTTTTTGCCAGATTTTTTTTCTATAAAGTAAAAGCTACTAAAACACCAATCAACCCAAGAGTGGTTAAGCCTTAAAACCACTTGACTCTTTTGAAAGATACTTCTCTGAGCTATGTAGATCTGTGACAGTGACGATCACAGCTCACTTTTCTAATAAAGCCTGAGCTCTTGATGGTGCCCTGGGTAAAATTAAATTATGGGCATGAACTGGGTCCATTCTCCTACCTCAATAGCAAGAGAATAAAATGAAACTATCTTCTAGTCATAAATGGTAAATTAATGGCACTTTGGCGTTTCGAAAGAACTAATCTATTAAAATAAATAACAGACGTGTGCCAAAAGGACAAGTGGAAAAATCCCATGATGGGGGTATTTGCACATAATTAATTTAACAAATTTTGATTCTGCATTTACTGAGCTCCTACTGGATGTCATTCGTTGTGTCGGCCTATTTCACACATGCACGGAATTAAATTCTCACTGTCACATTAACATAGACCATACCACTGAAGATGCCAATAAACCCTTTTGGATCAGGGAAATTCAGGTTATAAGAGGCAAAGTGATTTGCCCAGGACCGTGTAGCTGGTTATCAGCAGAGCTGGAACTTGAGCCTAGATCACCTGCATCTACATATCAACACTGTCCTAATCTTTTTGGATACAAATATAGGTATTTACGAGCACTTTGGTCCTGGGACTCCCCGATTTCTCCTGTATCACCAACACCACTTTCCTCTGGGTCATTCCTATCAGCCTGTACGTGTGTTTAATATCTCTCACCTTAAAAAACAACAACAAAACAAAATGAAAACCCTTCCCTTGAGGCATTGGTATTCACCACGGTTCTGCTTTCTTTCACAGCCAGGCTTCCTGAAGAAGTCGTTTTTCATCACCATCTCCACGTCCTCACCCCAATCTATGCCTTGTATGCTTCCATCCTTAACCTTTTGACTTTGATCTGCACATTGCCAAATCCGGTCACTTCTCTGTTCTCATTCGATTGTGTCTCTTGCAGTGTTCACCATAGCTGACCATTCTCTCCTGCTTGAAACACTCATATTTTTCCATCTGTCATACCGTGTCCCCTTGGTTTTCCTCTTACCGTCTCTTACTAGATCCTTCTTTTGTGTTACTTTTGCTGGTTCTTCCATCTTTGCTCAACCAATTAGTGTGGAGTATTTCTGGAAATCTTTTTCC
>NW_007731888.1:141506-143389 GCF_000696425.1 Galeopterus variegatus
TGCTGGTTCTTCCATCTTTGCTCAACCAATTAGTGTGGAGTATTTCTGGAAATCTTTTTCCATACACTCCTCTTGGTGACCCCTCTAATTCCTTGGCTACCTGCATGACCTCGCCCCTGGACTTCAGGCTTGATACCCAACCACAATCTCGACATCTTCACTGGGACGTCCAGTAGATATCCCAAGCTTCACACTAACAAAACAGAGCCCTTGATCTCTCTCCTCCAATCCTAGTCTACTTCTCCCAGTCTCCTACATCTTAGTAAACAGCACCATGATCCACCTGAGAACCTCAAGCAAAAAACCTGAGTTATTCCTGTTTACTCCCTCATCACCACATACGTCAACCAGCAAGCCCTGTTGCCCCTACTTCTAAAACATCCCGTGTCTGTTCACTTTTTCCATATCCATTTCTATCCCCAAGTAAAAGCTCCTTTCGTATCCTGCCTGGACTCTATGTGGTCTCCTACTTTTAACCTCATTGGCCTCTTTCTGTTTCTTGAATATACCAAGCAGTTCATTTCTAAAGTGGGGCCTCCAAGTTAATTGCATCCTCTACCTGGAGCATTCTTCCCGGTCCTTGCTAACTGGCTCTTTCTTGTTGTTCTTGGCCGAGCACCTAATCTAAACTAGTCCTACAGTCACCATCACGTCCACTCTCCAGAGTACTTGGCACTATCTGATTGTGTTTGTTGGCTTGTTTGTGTGTTCGGTTATTGTCTGTGGTATAAGCTCCATGAAGGCTGCTGTGAATCTTGTTCAATGGGACATCTTCAGCACTGAGACATGTCCTGGCACAGTATAGTCCTTAATAAATATTTGATGACAAAATGAGTAATTTATGTTGCCTTTTGAATAATTCTTGTATTCTTAGTTATACACTAGCTGTATTAGGAGACTAATAATAAACAACTGGGAACCAAATTGGCTTTTAAAATTATAATTAAACCTCCCAAATATACTTTCTGAGTTACCGATAATAAGACAAATAAAAATTGACATGATTCACAATTATAAATCACCTATGGTTAACTATATTTATAAATAGTAAAAAATAATTCAGAAAATGTTATGGAGTTGGCTTTTCAAATTATGTTGTAGTTGAATTATACAAAATATGAATAAAGAACAATTTCCCAAACTTTATTAAAATGTACTTTATAATTAAAAATTAGTGTAATAATTTAAAACCCAAAGTAAGAGTATCAAAAGTAATTAAACATGTTTAATAAAATATTGACATTTCAAAATGAAAAGTATTCTAAAAGTGAAAAAACTCCTAGAGGGTTCTAACTAGTATAGAATGTCTTCACTTTAAGATTAAGAAAGGCATTAATGGGATAATAACAATAACAACCATGAGTAAGTTCTTATACCTTAGAAGACAGCATTCCAGAAGCTTTACGTGCATTATCTCATTAATTTTCTCTGCAGCCCTATGAAGTGGGTATCATTATAAATTCCATTTTTACACACGAAAATTGAAATTTAAAGAAGATAAATAACTTTTCCAGCTGACAAAGTTAGTAGGTGGTAGAATTCAGTTCTGTAGGAAGAAAATGAGAGGAAAGAAATATGGATCTGGTGGTGACCAGATAATTATTAATAATTTATATAACAGTTTATAGTTTATATAATTTATATAATATTTTATAGTTTTTCATGGCCATATAAATTATGTACCCTTTGTAAATCCAAAATATCATTTTGCTTTCCTGGGCTCAGAAAAAGCCTTTTGTAGCAATGGAACTTGGATCTTGTCTAAAGAAAGGTGTTTGGTTATGGAAAGTGAAAATTCTCTGAATTCTCTGAATTTTTTTTTCTTCTGAATTTTTTTAACATGCCAGAATGGTTCAATTACCTGTACTTGCCAAGATTCTCAG
>NW_007731888.1:144270-146380 GCF_000696425.1 Galeopterus variegatus
ATCTATGCATTCAGAATCTTCCACAATGTTCCCTTAGCGAGGATAAATGACCCTTACATTTACATAACTTATTGTCCCTTCAATATGCCTTAAGGCTTGTAGTTCTGTCCTTTTAACTATCAGCCTCATATGTCCAGTTAGTAGTCATCATCGGTGTGATCCTCCATGGGAATCCTGCTGTCATACTGTTGGGCAATTCAATGCATATTCAATAGATGATCACAGCCAGCATATGTATGTACCCAGTCGACTCTGGTGTGGTGCCTGCAGCCAGAACACTATGGGTGAAAAGACAGAAGGGTTATTGGTACCAATAGGGGAAGTTCTTGCCCCTCTAGTAAGATACATGTCAGTTTGCCATCCTGAGAAAGGATGGTTGCAGGAGTAGGTTTCTTACCTGGCTTATGATACCATACTTTTCTGCGAACACTGTGGGATCTGTAGGTTCTACATGTGACAGTATAGTGGAACTCATAATTGGCCATAATGATAATACAAATGTGCTCTTTGGAATAGAGCACTTATCTGTTCCAGGCCATGTTATTTTTACTTAAGGAGGCCAGATACTTGTCACCCAAGGTGAAACTTGCAGGCCTTCCTCTAATCCTTTTCCCCAAGGCCCTATTAAACCTACCCAGCATATATGGGGGGCTTTTATTCTCCAAGGCCATTCCCATTGTGCTGTCTTGTACCTGTTGCAAACAGGCTGGAGCTGCCAAGAGAATATTTCCATTCTTACCATATCCTGGCTTCAAAAGCTTATCTTTAGTAGTGATTNAAGGCATTAATGGGATAATAACAATAACAACCATGAGTAAGTTCTTATACCTTAGAAGACACCATTCCAGAAGCTTTACGTGCATTATCTCATTAATTTTCTCTGCAGCCCTATGAAGTGGGTATCATTATAACTTCCATTTTTACACACGAAAATTGAAATTTAAAGAAGATAAATAACTTTCCCAGCTGACAAAGTTAGTAGGTGGCAGAATTCAGTTCTGTCGGAAGAAATAGGAAAGAAAGATGGATCTGGTGGGGACCAGATAATTATTAATAATTTATATAACAGTTTATAGTTTATAGTTTATATAATTTATATAATAGTTTATAGTTTTTCATGGCCATATAAATTATGTACGCTTTGTAAATCCAAAATACCATTTTGCTTTTCTGGGCTCAGAAAAAGCCTTTTGTAGCAATGGAACTTGGATCTTGTCTAAAGAAAGGTGTTTGGTTACGGAAAGTGAAAATTCTCTGAATTCTCTGAATTTTTTTTTTCTTCTGAATTTTTTTATCATGCCAGAATGGTTCAATTACCTGTACTTGCCAAGATTCTCAGAACTCCCGCCACTGAGAGGGCCTATGTTCTTGCAGATAGGATTAAGGCTTGCAAATCCACTTGGGCAAATGTGTTTCAAGATTTTAACCATTTTATTTTTAATAATATTTATATTTGCCACTGTCAATCTAGGGCTGGGTCCAGAGGTCACAGACCTCTGAAGCCCGTTGCCCAAAATGGTTCACAAACCCTTCACATGCATGTCTATGAGCTAGGTAACTGGAATAAAAGGTTCTTGGAGCCATAGGTTTGAAAGCATGGCCATGCAGGGTGGCCACCTGAGGCAGTAAATGTCAGCCAGGTAGTGGTGCCATGCATGCGCACTAACACCACCCACACACAGCTTGCTTACAAAGAATGCACTTACAAAGAATACCCCCAACTGGACCCAAGATGAAGGGGCCTGATTAAATTATTCTATTTTCCCAACAACCCACCCCTTTGGGGTCCCTCGCCATACGATCTATGCATTCAGAATCTTCCACAATGTTCCCTTAGGGAGGATAAATGACCCTTACATTTACATAACTTATTGTCCCTTCAATATGCCTTAAGGCTTGTAGTTCTGTCCTTTTAACTATCAGCCTCATATGTCCAGTTAGTAGTCATCATCGGTGTGATCCTCCATGGGAATCCTGCTGTCATACTGTTGGGCAATTCAATGCATATTCAATAGATGATCACAGCCAGCATATGTATGTACCCAGTCGACTCTGGTGTGGTGCCTGCAGCCAGAACACTATGGGTGAAAAGACAGAAGGGTTATTGGTA
>NW_007731889.1:0-21850 GCF_000696425.1 Galeopterus variegatus
AACTCCTCGGGGGAGGGTCCCTCAGCACACAATTCCTCTTTGACTCACCCCCGCACGGGTCAGGTCTTCGGGAGAGCTCACTAGTAACTTCAATGTTGCTCGAGAGGTTTCCGGGCTCCCCTCTCCCCACCAGAAATCAGTTAGGAGTTCTTCCAAACTGAGGCCCCCAGAGATGGAATCTGCCTCCCGGAAACAGGGAGGTTACCTGGGGCCGACGTCCAGGGTGTGGCGGAGAGACGATCTAGGTGGGCTCCTCTTCCCTGCCCTCCTGACGCTGGCCGGGGGCTCCCCACGCTACCAGCCCCGTCTGAGATCCGCGGGGAGATTGGGATTGTAGGCTGGTCCACGGGCCCCGGGGTGCCCCGCGTCGAGGTAAGGAAATGGCACGTCTCAGTGCGGAGTCGCGCCAAGCAGAGATGGCTGGCCTGCCCTCACTAAGCTGGCTGTCTCTGCCCCCACCCGATAAAATGGAGGCAGCTCTGTTGTGGGCGCCTAGCCTGGTGTGGTAGGTGGGAGCCAGGCGGGCGGGGAGCAGTCGGGCTTCGCCCCACCACTGGGGCTGGGCTGGGGGTGACTCTCAGAGTTCGCAGAGTTGGGCCGGTCCGGCGTGTTTCACTCCGTTTCTGTGCCGTTTCTGCTGGCTTTCTTGGCCTTTGTTGTCTGGGCTGATCGCTTGTTCCCGCAGCAGGGCTTGGGTGCTCTCAGGAGTCTTCTTTTGTGTCAGCCGTAAAACCTCGAACCTTTTGTTGCTTGTATGTCTTTGTAGGATCGTTGTTGAAAGAATTATTCGTTTTTTGTTGCTCTTGGAAATGCAATTAGTATTCTGGTATCACAGCGCACACTTCTCAGGATCGCGCTGTCTCCTGGCACGGCCGCTCCAGATCCGTCGCCATCTTGGAAACTTCCAAAAAACCAACTTTTTGATTCGTTGATCTTTTGTATTGTTTTTTTGGTTTCAATTTCGTTAAGTTCTGCTCTGATCTTGATGATTTCTTTCCGTTTGCTAACTCTAGGTTTGGATTATTCTTGTTTTTCTATATCTTAAAAGTGCAGAGTTAGGTTGTTCACTTGCCATCTTTCCATTCTTCTGAGGTGAGCATTTAATGCAATAAATTTCCCCCTTCATACTGCTTTTGCAGTAACCCACAGGTTTTGATATGATTGATCATTATTTTCATTTGTTTCAATAAATTTTTTTGATTTCCTGCTTGATTTCTTCTTGGACTCATAAGTCATTAAGTAGAATGCTGTTTCATTTCCATGTGTTTGTATAGTTTCCAGATTTTCGTTTGTTTTTGATTTCTAATTTTAATCCATTATGGTCTGAGAAAATACATGCGATAATTCCAATTTTTTTGAGTTTGTTGAGACTTGATTTGTGTTCTAATATGTGATCTATCCTGGAGAATGATCCATGTGCTGAGGGGAAGAATGAATATTCTGAGGTTGTTGGATGGAATGTTCTGTAGATATCTACCATGTCCAATTCGTCTAGAGTATTGTTTAGATCTTGCGTTTCTCTGCTGTTTCTTTGCCTAGATGATCTTTTCAATATTGATAGTGGGGTGTTCATGTCCCCTGCTATTATGGTATTAGTGTCTATTTCCTTCTTTAGGTCTAATAGAGTTTGTTTTATAAATCTGACTGCTCCAACATTGGGTGTGTACATGTTTATGATCATTATGTTTTCTTGATGGATCAGTCCTTTTATCATTATGTTGTGTCCCTCATTATCTCTTTTTATGGTTTTTAGTTTAAAGTCTTCTTTGTCAGATATAAGAATAGCTACTCCAGCTTGTTTTTCTTTTCTGTTTTCATGGTAAATCTTTTTCCATCCTTTCACTCTTAGTCTATGTGTGTCTTTACGGGTGATGTGGGTCTCCTGAAGGCAGCATATAGTTGGGTTCTCCTTTTTAATCCAGTCAGCCAGTCTGTATCTTTTGATTGGGGAATTTAAGCCTTTTACATTAAGAGTTGTTATTGAAAAGTGTTGATTTATTCCTAGCATTTTATTGATTGTTGTTTGGTTGTCTTTTGTTCCTTGCTTTCTGATTTACTGTTTGTTTTCTGTGTTTGTTGGTCCCTTAGGATGCGGATAGCCTTTTCATTTGTTTGTTTTCTCTCCATGTATGCCATTTTTATTATACTAGTGGGTTTAGATTTTTCTTGGGTTTTTATGGCAGTGGTGGTTCTTTTTCAGGAACCAAACCCAGTACTCCTTTGAGAATTTCTTGTAAGGGTGGTCGTGTGGTGGTGAACTCCCACAGTTTTTGTTTGTCTGAGAAATATACTATTTACCCTTCATTTCAGAAGGATAGCCTTACAGGGTAGAGTATTCTTGGCAGACAAAGTCTGGCTTTTAGTATTTTGAATATATCATCACATTCCTTTCTAGCTTTTAGGGTTTGTGATGAAAAGTCTGATGTTAGCTTGATTGGCGCTCCCTTATAGGTGATTTGATGCTTCTCTCTTGCAGCTCTCAGGATTCTCTCTTTGTCTTTGAGTCTTGCCAGTTTGACTATAACATGTCTTGGAGAAGACCTTTTTGGGTTGAATACATTTGGAGATCGTTGAGCTTCCTGGATATGAAGATCTGTGATTTTTCCTATACCTTTGAAGTTTTCTGCCACTATTTTGTTGAATATGTTTTCAGTGCAATCTCCTTTTTCCTCCCCTTCTGGGATACCCATGACTCGAATATTTGAGCGCTTAAGGTTGTCTGATATCTCTCTTAGATTTTCTTCAATGCCTTTGATTCTTTTTTCTTTTTTTTTTTCTGCTTGTGTTATTTCAAACAGCCCATCTTCAAGTTCAGAGGTTCTCTCCTCATTTTTTTTTTTTGTCCTTTTTGAGACTGGCCTCACCGTGCTCAGCCAGTGAGCGCTGTGAGCGCACCAGTCATTCCTTTATAGGATCCGAACCCGCGGCGTGAGCGCTGCTGCGCTCCCAGCATCACACTCTCCCGAGTGTGCCATGGGCTCGTCCCAAACTTAAGCATCTTTTTTTTTTTTTTTTCCTGTGACCAGTAAGGGGATCGCAACCCTTGGCTTGATGTCACCCACACCGCGCTCAGCCAGTGAGCGCACCGACCATCCCTATATACGATCTGAACCCGCAGTGGGAGCGCCACTGTGCTGCCAGCACCGCACTCTCCTGAGTGAGCCATGGGGTCGGCACCCAGAGGTTCTCTCTTCAACTTCGACAAGCCTGCTCCTTAAACTCTCCATTGTGTTTTTTATTTTGCTGAATAGCTTCTTCAGTTCGGCAACGTCTGCTACATTTTTTTTCAGGGCATTGATTTCCTTGTACATTTCCTCTTTCAGGTAATATATACTTTACCTCATTTCATCATGATGTCTAGCTGAGTTTTCTTGTATCTCATTCAGTTTCCTTAGAATTATCACTCGAAATTCCTTGTCAGTCATTTCAAGGGATTCTTGTTCTATAGGATCTAGAGCTTGAGATTTATTATCTTTGGGTGGTGTACTTTCTTGATTTTTCCCATTTCTGGTGTCTTTTCTTTGATGTTTATTCATTGTGGCAGGGGGTTTCATAGTCCACAGGTTTGACAATATTGCCTGACTAAGATGTTGCTGGGGTTGCCAATTTGGTATGGCTACCTCAGTGACTACTCAGTTGGCCACTAGTGCCAGGCAAGTCCAAAATTGACTACTGGGAAGATGGTGGGGTGCTTGTGCCTCTTCCTCCAGTGAGTCTCAGCCTCCGGCTCCCACGTTGCGCTCCCACGGAGGCCTCCGCAGCCAGAGCCATCTGGCCGCCTCTCTCCGCCCCTGGCGCTCCTGGCTCCTGGTCGCTCCACAGCCCGCTCAGTCTCTCTCCAGTTCGTGGTTCCAGCGACGCCTGGGACCGGGGAGGTGACAGCCCCCTCCCCGGCAAATACCGCAGTCGCCGGACACCGAGTCCCTTCGGCGGGGCCGTGCGACCCGGCCTGGCGCTGAGTGGTGGCTGCTCCCGGCTGCTTCTTACCGGAGAGGGTTTTGTAAATCTCACCAAATTGCGCCCGCTCCAAACCTCAGTGCACGTATTTTGAGAGTCCCCTTCAAGGTCTCAGCAATCCTTCAGAGCAATCCAGCTGGGTAATAACAGCTACCCATGGTGCAAGCAAGGACACTAGAGATTCTGACTCACCATCAGGCTTTTTGAGTTCCTCTTCTTGCTGGTGGCTTGTGGCTTGGGGAGAAACATCTCAGGGTACAGTGAGTTTTAATGGTCGTTAAGTTTATTCTTAAGTCTTTTATTACTTTTAATACTATAGTAAATGAAATTGTTCTCTTAATATCCTTATTGGATTGTATCACTGATCTTTTATAATGTCTTATTTCACATGTCACTTTTGAAATAAAGGCTTTTTCTGATTCTTCAAAGTAGAAGTGACCATTTTCTCCTCTAATCCCCCTCTACCCTAGACAGATGTCTCCTATAGAAACTGTAACACTGCACTGAATTTAAGTGTTTAGAAATCTATCTTTCACAACCAGAATGAACGCTCTTTGTGAGAATCTTTCATTTTTGTATCCCCAGAGTCTACCACATAATGGAGATTCAATAAACATATTTTTAATAGGTAAATCAATGATAAAAATGTGTAATGTAAACATAGAAGTCTAATTGAAAGATGTTTTAACCTCAGGTAGTCTCTCTTCCCTCATTTCCATTTGTGTCTAAATCTTTGCATGATAATTATACTCAGTCCTGGTGTCCTAGAATACCCTGAAGATGATGTACCTCTGACAGTTCACTTGGACTCACTGGTTGCAAGGGTAAGAAGGGACCTGAGAGATAGTTTATTAAGGCCTTATCACTTTTACTGTCGGAGTTAAGTCACACGTCAAAGAACATAAGCCGAAATAATAGGAGAACTGGGGCAATGTTAGAGTGCTCAGTTTGGTTCTCTTTCTTGTCAACTGCTGTGGAATGAACGTGATTCTTCCGGCATCAAGATGTAATTTTAAAGACTTGCTTTTAGTAGTGAAACATTTTAAAATTCTATTTGACAGTTTTACACAGTAATCAATTGGGAGTATCTATTTAAAATGATGAGTATTAAAATTTTAAATTGAAGTTGGTTTCAACATTATGTCAGCCTTTATTTTGAAACATATGGTTCAGATGACTTGCTAAAACCACCGAAAATGAATTAGTTTTAGCAGCATGTGGAAACAGGAATACCTTAAGTAGTGATACCATGGAAATCACAAAATGGTTTTATAGCTTTTATTTCTTATAAGTTTTAGGTGACTAAAAAGCGATTCTAACTTTTATTGAGATTTTTCGTATTATATGTGACAATTTTACTGTAACTTACAATGATATTAGAAAGTATCTTCCAATTAGAAAGAACTCGTTTCTTGCTGTTGTATGGTGTATTGTTTAATTACAGATCAATCTTTTTAGAACTAAAATCTAACATACTATTTCTGTTACATGCACATACTGAAATAGAATTATAAGCTTAAAAATATATTAGGACCACTTAATTTACATTTAGTATTCTACACTATTCTTATTAATAAGCCTCTTTGTGGTTATTCTCAAATTAGAGATTATGCTATCATATAAACATCCTTCATAGTTTTAGAAAAAGGATGAAAAAGGTAGAAAAAAGGGGGGAATATTTGCTTTGCAAAAGGTATATAATTAAAAAGAATGATTTTGTAAAAATTGATCTGTTAGTTTACTTTGAGGCAGTTTTTAGCAACTTCTTTACATTTTAAGTATGAATTTATTATTCCAACAAATTTATTTTTAAAAGCCTATATAAAAATATGTATATAACCTAAAAAATAAATAAAGCTGTGTTTGTTAGTATTACAAAATTATTGTTTTTTAATTAAATTACTTGTAGTATTTCAATGTTCTTTTATATAGCAAAGTCTCCTCGTATTTAAAATATATTTTTAAGAAATTGTTCTTCAGACAACTTTTGTCTTCAGCTATGAGATAAATTACATTATTAAGGAAGCATGCTTAGCTGACTTTTGCAGGATATCTGATATGTTGGTTGTGTTTCTATTTAGTGCTTGAAGGAATGTCTGTGGTACTAGGAGGAATTGAATAATTTCTTCAATTACTAACAAGCTTCAATGATGGAGTTTGGATGTGTTGTCCCCTCCAAAACTCATGTGGAAATTTGATCCCCAATGTGGCAGTGTTGGAAACTGATTGAGTCATGGGGGTGGATCCCTCATGGATGGATTAACGCTCTCCTTGGGGAGATTAATGAGTGAGTTCTTGTTCTATTAGTTCTCGCAAGAGCTGGTTGTTTAAAAGACCCTGGCACCTCCTCTCTCTCTCTCTTGCTTCCTCTCGCCATGTGATGTTCTTGTACCTGCCAGCTGCCTGCTGCTTTCCACCATGAGTAGAAGCAGCCTGAGGCCTGTGCCAGATGCAGCTGTCCCAGAATCATAAGCCAAATAAACCTCTGTTCTTTATAAATTACCCAGTCTCAGGTATTTCTGTTATAGCAACACAAAATGGGCTAAAACACCTTCTCTTTCAGAATATAAGTTAATGTAGATGAAAAATGACATGTGGTTTCACATTAGCAAAAGTTCTTCTTATCTTAAAAATGATTTTTCAACAACTGTTACCTAGTTCTCTGACTAAGCAATAGATTAAACTTTTAATATTGTAATATTAAAATCAATATTAAGAAGTACTTTTCAAAAAGAAGCTGGTTTTTTCCCCTATTTCTAGGTACCTAGAAAATATACTGTACTGAAAAAGCACACTAATAAAAATTAATTGTGCTTTCTGACAGATATCGTTTAAAACAGTATTGTGAATAAATATTCATCGAAGATTTCAGACCCAGTGAATAATAAAAGCTGTTGGGTCAAAATTTGATGTAATTGAAATTAGTAAATTGAAAAATATTGTTTCTTTAGACTCTTTAACTTATGCTCTGAAAGAGAAGCTTATAAATAATTGAAGAAATTGTTCAGTTCCTCTTAGTACCACAGACATTCCTTCAAGCACTAAATAGAAAATCACACAGCCAATATTTGAGATATCATGCAAAAGTCAGCTAAGAGCACTTCCTTAATAATATAATTTATCTCATAGCTGATAATATCAATCTCAAAACTGATAATATTGTTATATCAAATAAGATAATATCTAAAAAGTAATGTACATAGTAAATAACAGTACAAATGACCACTATTTTAATTTCTGTTAACAAAAGTTCTTTTCCTTTATCCGTTCAATTTTTTAACTCCGCACATTGGGAAGTCCTTCTGTTTATGGGGCTGAAATCTGTCCCATGAGACTATAAACTCCATAAAAGCAGAAGATGTCTGCCTCCTTCAGCAGGTAATGTGCTTGGCACATATAGCAAATGCTCAGTAAATAACTGAATGAATGAATTTGTGCTTCCACAACTTTATGCTTTTTCTGTTTTCTGGGATGATACAAATGTTTTACTAAGTTGCTTTCAGAAGCTCATGCATTTGATAATTCTTCAAATATTTGAAGACTTAGAAATTATGCCTTAATCTCTTCAGTCAAATCTCAGTTCACGATGGTATATCTTGAACCATAAGACATGACCCATATTTGACTGTTTTTGACCCATAAAAATGGAAGTTTTGTATCAGTTAGCCTAATATTTCAGCTCCAAGTCCTTTTAAATCAGTTGACAATATGTCAAAGTAGAGGGGGCCAAAGTTTGGTTATGACAGAGTAGTTGAGAAAGATGTACCTTTTTGTAATTTATATGAGCCATAAGTTGAGAATTTAGTTACAGTAGTAATTGGTATGAATACACTGTTATTGTTCATAACATGCTTATGCTGGACTGTTGTCTTTTTTGGCTGCCCAGCGTCTAAACTCTGCTGTACCATCTTCCATGTCAGATGCATTCTGTCACAGACTCCCTTGCTGCTAGGGTAGGGGGAAAATGTCTTGGTCTGATGCAGCTTTGAATCAGAAGCTGGCAACTTGAAGAAACAAAGGACTGTGTGGAATCCATTCTGGAGATAGATTGTGTCATCACTGGTGGCTGCCACTGGTCCACAGTACGATTTTGAAAATATGGTGGGATAAAACTTTGAGACGTTAACTGAGTTTTTCTCCTTTTGCTTCTTGTTCTCTGCCCAGCATCTCCTGGCAGTGGCACTCATGTTCTCAGATGAGTAAGAATACAGCAGCAGAAGAAGAGAAAAAGCTTTGGGGTTTTAGCAACTAAACATAAGGATAAGTTTTTCCTGCCCCTGATGCTAGAAAAGATACCCGGGGTTTGGTGGAAAAGAGAGTTAGAGGCCAGACAAGAGTGTAAAATACTTGATGCAGGCAAGAAACAGAGGATGCCTGGAGTTCTTAGGCAGGAGCTGAGGGCAGCATCCCCTGCTGGGAAACAGGCAAGGAGCATGCTGAAAACGCCACTTCCTCGTGGGTGGTCCACCACAGCCACCACCACAGCCATGGCTGCTGCAAAAGCGGCTTGACACCACAGGAGTAGCCACAGCTACCATGCAGGATGTCCGCCAGACACCCAACTGCAGTGACACAAGGACAGTCACTAGCGGAGACTGGAAAAAGAAGAGGACATCTCTCTCCTCAAAGCCCACTCCAGCATAATAGAAGAAGCAACTGCTCTACCATGCCCCTGCTTTATTTCTGATTTTAGTAATTTCTGTCTTCTTTTTTTCTTGGTCAGTCTAGATAAAGGTTTGCAATTTTTTTTTTCCTTTTTGTCTTTTTTCGTGTCCGGCAACGGATCGCAACCCTCAGTGTCGCGCCCGTACCGGACCGGGACCGGCAACGGGATCGCAACCCTCGGTGTTGCGCCCACACCTCGCTCAGCCAGTGAGCGGGAACCGGTCTGTATGTGGGATCCGAACCCTTGGCGGGAGCGCCGCCACACTCGCAAGCGGCGCACTGTAGCAGTGTGCCACCGGGCCAGCCCTTGATCTTTTTAAAGAATCAAAAAAAAAAAAAAAATACTATTAAGCAGCTACAAAGCACCATTGATGTAAATATTTTAATCAAACATTAACTTACATAATTCTTTTAGGGTATAATAATCTTTATATGTACTTGTTAAATATATAACTATCATTCATTTTCTCTGACAGACTTTGTTATAGGAGATTGAAATCAAGCTTAAAACTCATTTATCAAGGGCCGGCCCGGTGGCGCACTGGGTAGTGTGCCGCTTGGGAAGCGCGGTGGCGCTCCCGCCCGAGGGTTCGGATCCCACATACGGACCGGCTCCCGCTCACTGGCTGAGCGAGGCGCGGGAGCAACGCCGAGGTTTGCAATCCCGTTGCCGGTCCCTGGTCCGGTACGGGGGCAACACTGAGGGTTGCGATCCATTGCCGGACACGGAAAAAGACAAAAGACAAAAAAAAAAAAAAAAAAACTCATTTATCAAGCTCAAAAGTCATTATGATCTAGGTTTTTTTCCTTTACTTTTCTTCTGCATCTCTTCACTTATGACAGTTTTGAATTTTCTAAATCAGTTAAGAGCATTTTTGTTTTCAAGAGTACATCAAAATACACACACACACACACACACATATATTATTTAAAAAAAAGGAAAGGTCCAATTATTTAACTATCTCCCTACATTTTGGTGCCTAGAAACTTAAAATTAAAATACAACATGCAGCATAATTTCCAGTGTTGTCCTCGGCCAGACTGGGTAGTGAATGGCATTTTGTTATAACACAGAGACTATGACACTCAAAGAGTGGAAACCCAGATTTGTTTCCTGGTTCTTTCAACATTTAACTTTTCTGAGTCTTACATCTTTTTCTTTTAAAATAAGAGCACACCCTCATAAAATTGTAGACAGCATCAAATAAGGCAATAAAAGAGAAAGCACCACACACGCAAAAAAATGCAAATTCTTATCCGTCTGTTACCCCATGTACGAAACAACAGAAACCTACATCAGTCTGAGAGCAGGAGTGACCTGTGTCCATTCCTGAGCGGTGTCCACAGAGGCAGCACAGCCAGAATTCCCAGTGTCACTGGAGGCAAAAGAGTGTGTTGGGTGCCCCCTAGTGTTCAGGCCCTTTCCACCTTGGTCCAGGACTGCTATTTCTGTGTGCTCAGCAGCAGCGAGGAAGTGGTAAAGGGTCTCAGCACATCGAGTTCCTGCTTGCCCTGGGGTGGTGAAGTGAGCAATAGAATGAGACCCTGTGACCTGAGAGGACACCGAAGTTGCAGGGAGCAATCATCTGTGGTAACGAGGGCAGGCCCAGCTGCCAAAACCAAGCATGATACATGTCTCAGGAGATGCTGAATGGCGACCGGAGACCCAGGTACTGCTCCCGCTTCCCCCAGTCTGATACACGACACCCCATTAGTTATATTCTTCAACAAAAATACAGTCCCAGGGAAAGAGAGGAGCGCTTAGAATTGCCTGAGGTTTCAAAACGTCTAAATTTAGAACTGTATATTCTAGTTGAAATATAGGTGAGTAAAGGAAGTTACTCTCACACATGAATTTGCTTAAAACCCTCAGAATTCCCCATCATACTTAGAATAAAATCCAGAGATTGAACCAGGCTCACTAGGCCCGCCTGCTTCTCTAAACCCGTTTCCTATCTCTTCCCCGATTCCCACTCACTCGACTCTAGTACCCTATCATTTTTACTGTGTCTCAGATGTTCTCAATGCTCTTTGACCTCAGAAGTTGTTCCTCTTGCCATGAGTACTCTTCCTTCAGGTACACATATGGTTCACTCCTTCACTCATTCATGAGTCTGCTCAGAATGTCACATCTTCAGAGTGGCATACCCAGAAAACTTTATCTAAAATAGCAACCCTGTTTCTTCCACGTCACTTTTTATTACCTTATCTGCTTTATTTTTCTTCATTTCACTTACCAAAACCTGCCCTTATATATTTATTTGTTGTGGCACCCAACATATATATGGAAACTCCACAAGGGCAAGGAGTTTGTCTTGCTCATTGCTGTATGGTCAGCACCTGGAACAGTACCTGGCATAGAGGAGGCTCTCAGTAAATATTTGCTGTATGAATGAATGATCAAACCTGAGTTTGTCGACTGAAGTTCATATCCACTATACAAGTTTTAAAGTTCAACCACCTTCAGCTTTTGTTTGAAAACATTTTTTAGAAGAAAGAAGATTTTGGATTCTTTGTGTAGGAGGCAGCATGAACTCTGTTGTTAGTTAGATTTGGGTTCAAATTCTATCCTCACCACCACCTAACTGAGGACCTTTGAGTAAGCTAACATTTCACAGTCTCATTTTCTTAATTCTTCGAAATAGGAAAAATAATAACTTACCTGTTAGGGTTGAGGTTTGAGGAACAGATGAAAAAGCATTCATAAAACATCTAGCACAAGGATAATGCTCAATTTAAATTTAGCAAGTTTTGCTGAATACCTGGTCCATGCCAGGCATGTGCTCCAGGCAGTCTGGATACTAAGATGATGGACACATGGGCCCTGCTCCAGGAGCTGCTTCTCTGTAGATGCACGTTCTGTCTTCCCTGCTCTTTATCCTCCAGGCCGGTGCAACACAGTGGCCACTTATGCCAGGTATCAACAGCAGCACTTAGAATTATATCATTAGTAGATAAAATACATCCATTTATTTTTTCTTTTGTACAGGTATCTTCATTTTAAAACTCTGTTATTTTTTGTGAATTATATATATATATATATATATATTATACTATTATTTTTATATGAACCAGTCATTACAACAAAATCCTTCATTTTCTTAGAAAGAACGATGTCATATCTTTGTTCACTCAGGTATCTATTTCATTTTATGCTCTCATGAAGAAAAACCCAAATCTTATACCATGTAAGAAATAGTCAGGTTGGCGATATACTGGATTTTGTTTTCATCCTAGTATTTCTGGTTATAATTATGTGCATCATTAGTAATCTCTAGACTCCAACAGAATTGGTGGTGAAAACTAAAGTTTACTTATGCTTTTTATTACATTAAAAGCATCTTTTATTTCTAAGAGTTTCAGCCCCAGGATTGGAGAGTGATGTATGGCTAGAGTTAGGGCATCTCAACTCCAGGTCCTTTTCTGCCACTAATAAGGAGAGTGACCTTGAACATAGACTTCTTATGTTTCAATTTTCCTATCTTTAAAATTGACTTAATAGTATCAGCCCTACCTATTTTTGGATAAAAATACCAAATGAAAAGTTATTTATCAATGGTCTTTGTAAAAAATGAATTTTTCACGTATGAGGTAATGTGAATCTTCCATGAACTTTTTCACATACCCTCGTATATGGCAAATAATTCTCTTCCTATTTGTGCCTTCTAGTATGACGCTTGTGCACTCATAGCAATGTTATATTGCTAATGTATAGTCAGTTTGTCATTGTGTTTATTTTATTTTCTAATTTTTTAATTCGATTGAAGATATGCTTATTGTAACAGTTCAAGCACTATATGGATGTATAAAGAAAAAATTACTAGTCTTCCAGGCCTTTATTCAATCTCAACTCTCATCCCAAGGTATTCTATACTATTTTCTATGCTAGTAAAAGCGTAAATATAAAGAACTGATTTTCTTTCTCTCTCTTTCAAAATATTCTTTGGAATCATGTTGTAGATATAGTAACCATGCAATTTGGCCTTTTTTTTGCTTAACAGATCATGGATATCTTTTCAGGTCTATATATGTAGCTGTAATTAATTCGTTTTATTAGCTGCATAGTAGTCCTTAGTATGGCCATATGGTAATTTATTAACCATTTCTTTTATTGATGAAGGTTATTGCCAGTTTGTGCTAATTCAGACAGTCCTTTTTTTTTTTTTTTCCTTTTTGTCTTTTTTCGTGACCGGCAACAGATCGCAACCCTCAGTGTCGCGCCCATACCGGACCGGGACTGGCAACGGGATCGCAACCCTCGGTGTTGCACCCGCACCTCGCTCAGCCAGTGAGCGGCCGGTCTGTATGTGGGATCCGAACCCTCGGCGGGAGCGCCGCCACGCTTCCAAGTGGCGCACTGTAGCAGTGCGCCACCGGGCCGGCCCCAGACAATCCTTTAATAAATATCTTCTACATAGAATTTTACGTATTGGTACTTTTATTTCTTTATATTTTCTTAGAATTGGAATTGCTGGTTCAAAATGCTTGTGTAATTTAAAACTTAATAGTAACTGCCCAGATTACTTTCTATTGTGGTTATAGCAGCTCTCACTCCCCGAAAGCCATTTCTTTTAATATTTTCTCTAATTCTTCTCTCTTACCCCCTTTTCAGGGACTCCAGTTACACATATATTAAGCAACTTGAGGTTTCCCCATAGTTCACTGATGTTCTTTTATTTTTTCTTTCTTATTTCCTTTTTCTCTCTGTATCTTATTTTGGGCAGTTTCTATTCTTATGTCCTCAAGTCTACTAATTTTTTGTTCTGCAGTGTCTAATCTGTTTTTATTTCTACCCAGTTTATTTTTCTTAGGCATTGCAGTTTTCATCTATGTAAGTTTTATTTGAGTCTTTCTTATAGTTTGCATGTCTCTACTTGACTTTTTGAACATAGGGAATATAGTTATAACCATTTTGATGCCCTTTCTGTCAGTTCTGACACCTGTGTCAGCTCTGGGTCACTTTTGATTAATTGATTTATCTCCTCATGAAGGTTCATATTGTTCTATTTGTTTGCATGTGTGGTAATTTTTGATTAGATGCCAGGCATTGTGAAGTTTATCTTGGGTGCTGCATTGTTTGGTCTTTCTGTAAATAGCCTTGGGCTTTGTTCTGGGACATAATTAAGCAACTTGGAAAAAGTTTTTTTCCTTTTGGATTTTGCTTCTAGGATACTAGAGCAGTACCAGTCCAGAGCTAATTATTCCCCACTACTGAGGCAAGAGCCTTCTGTTTATGCAATCCGTGAATCTTGAGGTTTTTCCAGTCTGGCTTATGAAACAGATGGTATTCCTGACCCTGTGTGAGTGTTGGGCACTGTTACCTCTAATCCTTCTGAATGTGCTTTTCCCCAGCCTGAGACAGTTTCCTTGCACATATGTACTGATCAATACTCAGCTGAGTATTCTAGGGGGACCGTTTGCAGACCTCTGGAGTGTTCTCTCAATGTAGGCCTCACTTCTCAAGTACTCTGTGCTACAACCTTTAGCTGTGTTCGTCTCTCCTCTCAGCTCTCTTTCCTCAACCCAGGGAGATGGCCGGGCTCCATCTGGGTTTCTCCTCCTTGCACAAGGGCTAGGACAGTCAAGGATGTAAGCTGGGTCAATCAAAGGGCTCATCTTGTTTGTCTCTCATTTCTCAGGGAGGGTTCCTGTTACTTCATCTTGATCAGAAGCAGAAATTTTATTTTATTTTTTAAATTTTTTAATTGGTTATGAATATTCATGAGATACAAAGCTGATTGTCACCCCTCGTGCTCAAGATGTGAAGGCCAGATTCATACTGGCAGCATGTCCATTACACAAATTGCGTTTGTACCCTGTGTTACCCACCCAATTATCCCCAACCTCCCTCCCTCTCCCCCTGTCCCCCCAACTCCACTTTGTAGCCCAAGGTATGTTCTCTCCCTCTGCAAGTCCAGTGCATCACTGTGGTCTTTCTTTCCTTCCTTCTTTCTCTCATAGCTCCCACTTATGAGTGAGTACATGTGGTATTTATCCCTCTGTGAGAAGCAGAAATTTTAGATATAAAGGGATATAGATAAGTTCGTCCTTTTTTATACATATGGAAATCACTGGGATATTCAGTGAAAATCAGCATCATATTGGCCAAACAGTTATTTTATGTTTTAGATGTTTCCTTTTCAAATTATTGCTTTTCTGTGCTTTACCCCAAGTTTGAAATCACTTGGAGATTTAACTGTCATGTAGTATTTTGTTATATTACACATTGTGTTTTTTCCCTCTATTTTTGAAAAAAAATCTCAAACAGGTATATAAAGTAATCTTCATTATACAATAGTTATTTTTTGAATTGGCATTTTTATAATTTAAGATAACTATGTGTTATAGTAGCATCTTTGTGTTTCTTTTTATTTTCTTTAGAGATTGCAAAAAGGACATTTCAAGGAAAAGGCATCATGGCAGGAGAAAGCAGAAGTTTTAAGCCTCATTTGACGTTCATGAAATTGTCAAAAGCACCATGGCTCCGTAAGAATGTGAGTGCATGTTTTCATTGTAAGCCTTGTTTTACCAGGCCACACCAGCCTTAAGTATGGTG
Source organism: Galeopterus variegatus (assembly GCF_000696425.1). Taxonomy (NCBI): domain Eukaryota; kingdom Metazoa; phylum Chordata; class Mammalia; order Dermoptera; family Cynocephalidae; genus Galeopterus; species Galeopterus variegatus. Next base: position 15,179 of record NW_007731889.1, read on the forward strand.
GGGGGCATGAGTGACATTTGTAGTGGTTTTTGATGTTCTACCAGTATTGCTCCTGGAATTCCAAGTCTGTTTGATTCCAATGCCCAAGGGTGCTGAGGATGCTCAAGGTCCTCCATGGAGGCTGTGACAGCTGTGCCCTCATTTGCATACTCTGACCATCATTTATTGCTACTTCTTCTATTGCCACATCTGCTTCATCCCTTGAAGAGCCTCAGGGTGGTGCCAGAGTTCAGTTTTACTGCCTTCTTTGCTTATGGTTGTTTGCATCCTGCTGCTCTCAAAGCTTCCTGCATTGGCCTGCATACACTGGTGCTGCTCACTACAACTGGGTTCTTCAAGGTGGGACAGGCTTTTGGACCCCCTTTTATGTAGCTTGTTCAGGTTTCCAAAAGACCACCTTGCTCTTTCAGCAGTTGCCTCCATTGAGGGCTTGGAGCAAGGTATCAGGGGCTGGGTAAGAGGGTAACTGAGGGACTGCCCTTCATTCCTGAGATACTAAAGAGTATATCTCCCTGAGGATGGTCAACAGTGACATGAGCTAAGGGACATGTCTTTTGACTTCCCCTATCTCAGAGTGATTTTCTGCCTTTCTAGGCCACCCCCTCCTCCTTCAGAGGTTGGAACAACTTTGGACTTTCTTCTGGATTCATGAGCAGTTCTCCTGAAATCCTAAGGGCACCGTTCATTGTCTTCCCATTTCAGCCTAGGGGGTTCCTCATGCACGTTAAGACATCTGATGGCCTGCTCTGATAGACCAGAATTTTGGAGATGGGAATGCAGATTAAAATTGCTCCCAGCTCTCCATGACCCTTTGCTGCACTTAAGACTGATTTGCAGCTCTGTAAATGAAGGTCATGTTTATTAGTAAGTAGAACTTTTTTCTAAATTTGGTGCATTTTGTACTTAATGTCTCCATCCTTAGAAAGTCTTTTTGGTCCTTTAAAACCTGGGTTTGGATGATTCACCTTCCTGTGGTTATGAGTTTTCTGTACACTATTGTTAAAGTTCTCAGAAAGGTATTTTGCATGTTTTTTTTTTTAATAACTGTGACAAATTCAGTAATGTCTATATTAGGTATCATTCCAGGATATGTTGGGTCAAAATAACTTGTGTAAATGATAGATTATGAAATCTGGAATGATAATTTATAGACTGACAGTTTACTTCTTTACTTGTTATCTTTCTTGTTTTGCTTTCAAATGGATTGTCCTCTTCCAAGTAGTTTCAAACTTTATCACAGAATGACAAATCAGTGGTGAAGGTAATATCCCCATTTCAAAATGTTTCTTTGTCTTTACAGTTTAACTTTGAAATGAAAGCCATTTACCAAAGGAATGTTTAAACTATTCTTGAATCTGTATTTCAACATTTCAGATTGCATTTAAATGATTTCTTGCCAGTTAATTTCACAGAATCCACTCCTTTACCCTTTATAAAAGGGATATGAGAATTAGAAAAGTTAAATGACTGAAGTAGGATTACATTCTCATCAGTTACAGAGCCCTGTCTCTGTATCAGAGAATCCATCCTATTCCATTCTCAGTCTTATGTTCTTCCCTCCCACTGGCCAACTCCTGTTCACCCAGATTCATTTCTATATGTGAGGAGTCCCATGGTCCAAATTATATTAATTTGACAAATATTTATTGAGTACCTCTATGTGCCAGACAGTGGATGCTGGGCATAGAGTGGTGATCAAAATAGAAACAGTCTCTTCTTGAGTGGTGTATAAACTCTAAATCAGATTGCATTTTGTTTAGATTAGAATGCTTAATCTTTAGAAAATAAATTATGATCTTATGGTTTTTCAGAAAGCCAAATAAAAATTTTTTCTTTTAATTTATGGAATGACTGTATTCCAGTCACTACTATGATGGTCAGTGTTCCTGAATGCTTAAGGAAGTAGCTCTTAAATTTTGGGATTCATGGGTCAGCTGTAGTGCTTGTTGAAGGTGAAGATTCCACCTGCTATCCTTAGATTTGGAAGCGGATCTGGGCCTTGACTTTTGATATTCAGTAAGTGCCGTAGGTGATTCTGATCCAGACGATCTACAGAGGAATATAGTTTGAGACCCGCAGGCCTAAATAAATATGCAGCAATTTCTTTATGCAGCAAGTCTACTGTGAAAGTTAAAAACGGTATGAAAAGGTGGCATACGTATAAGTGGATTTCATTTATTTACTTTACTATAACTTGTGGTTTGGAATGTAGATTGTTTGAAAATATATGACTCAGTTTTTTTTGTCTTAATTTTTTTTTTTTTTTTTTTTTTCATTTCCAACGGTCTATTTTTTTCTCTCAGCTCTAATTGTCTTTTAGGTTTTTATTCTTTGTCCACCCATCATTTACAAGTGATTAAGACAGTAATGGAATGTATTGCTAGCTTTCAGTATTATTTAAATTGATGATGAAATAAAAGGAGAGAGAGAGAGAGAGAGAGAAAGGGGGAGAGACACAGAGAAAGGGAAAGAGAGAGAAAGGGAGAGAGGTGAAGTAATAGTCTTTAATCCTCACTCATATATTAGATTTGACTCATTTCAAGTACTTTATTTTTAACTTTAAAGGTTATTCTAATTATAAAAGTATTACCTGAATATATGCTCACTGAAAACAATTCAAATACACAAAAACCTATAGAATTAAAGAAGCAATTTCTCCCTTTCCAACACCCTGCCACCCCCTTCCTCCCAATATAATTTTTCTCTCAATAAAGGATACACTCCTAGTGTATCCTTCCAGACCTTTTCCTATGCAAATATATCTAGACACATACATACATATAATTTCTTTAGAACAGAAATAAAACTCTATATATTATTTTAATTTACAATAATTTAAATATTCTCCCCATGAATAGATTGATTAGGTTGATTTCTGTTTCTTTGCCACGAGAAACAATGCTGCAGTGAACATCCTTGTTTACTATTTTTGGGTAGATATGCCAGTATTTCAAAGAACCAATTTCTTGAAGTTGAGTTGTAAGGTCAAAGGGTATTATTGTACATTATAACTTTTCAAAAACACCTCAAATTGCCTTTTAAAACAATGGTATCAATTTATACTCCCAAACACAGTATATGACAAGAATGTTCATTAGAGTAAATCTGTGGTAGAAGGAGGAATGGTGGCTTATAAAATTGGTATGGTCATTTGAGCTGTGAATTATGCAGCTGACATCAAAAAACATTTAAAAATTCATATTCTTTAACATGTTCTTGCTGCTGATATTATCCTAAAGAAATAATTTGAAAAAGCAAGTTCTTTCTGCATAAAGATGTTTACTGAAGCATTATCAATAATGGAGAAAAATTAGAAATAACATCCATAATAATAGGGGAATGTTTAAGTCAATTATGGTAAATCATATTAATGATTTAAGCAGCTTTTAAAGTAGATACTTATAAGGACTCTGTAACAGCACAAAAAAGGTAAAAAACATATAGAATGTATACTCTAATTAAAATTTTTTATCAATTGCTTCCTTGGGGTTTGCCTTACACAACACCTTAATGTGTTTCAGTGCATTTCAGAGGTAAAAATGGGTTCCCACAATTGCTCTTTTAGCCCATGATTTCTCTGGTAGATCAGTGAATAGAGCTGACCTTAATGTCATCCAGAATGTAGTAGAGCCCCCTTGACATACTGAGGATTACCATCTTGGTTGGTTGGGGGTTTGCTGGGGTCCTGAGGAAGGGTGGGCCTTGGTGAGCTGAGCATAGAGAGAAGTGGTGATGAGCAAGTAAGATGCCCCCTGGAAATTCAGGAGTGAGGGGTAGCCCCTATTCAGAAACTGGAAGATTTTCCACTGTCTCGGGGAGTTTTCCTTTAGTTTCTGCTATGGAGGGGTGGCACATAGTGAGAGTGTCTAGAAAAGAGATAAGTAATATTGCCCATTAAGATGCTCTGTTTTGAAAATTGGTGCCAGTTGGTGTTCTCCTTATATCTCTATATTATCTGCTAGAAGTTCATCTGGAAATAATTTTGTGTATGATACTGGTGTACTCTTAAGATACTGATGGTACTGTTGTCGGGGTTGACATGATATTTATTGGTAAAGAGGGGTGTTTTGGGTAGAGAAGTGCTCTGGATTATTATAGGCAAATTCTGAAATAGTAAGACTGATGATCCATTTTTGTTGTCTATAGGAGGTGTAATGAGACATCCTGTAACTAGTACTTCAATTGCGATTTTTTTACATCACCTAGTCATTGTCATTTTTAATGACCTGAAAAGCTGCTGACTTAAAAAATGATAGATTCAAAATTGGACTTATAATTGGTCTGCTTATGAAGGTAAAACATCTCACTGACGTCCAAGATGTGGACAGAAGGCTAGTGCAGGGGATGAATTTATGACCCTGGGTGTTCATAAAGATCTAGCATGAGGATTTCCCAGTGGTGTTTGGTATGGGGTGCAGAAGTCCCTGGGCTTCTGGGGTCCTGTCCTCTGGTAGGCATCTGTTTGCAGGTAATAACATAGAGTAAAAGTAACCAAAATTCCAGCAGGGTAACCAAGAGTTGTGTGCAGAATTTTGAAAATGTAGAAACACTTTTTTCAATTTCCTGGTGTGGAACTTTCTCTGTCACAGCATGGTATTCTGTTTCCCGAGTTAGAGAACTGAGATGAAGCTGAGGACAGATTCTGGGAAACATAAGGCTTTTCTTGGCAGTTGTATATTTTTCTATCACCAGGAGACATTTAGTCAATGTGTTTTTTAGTTTTGCATATTTTTAGTTTCATGAAATTCTGGTGGGTATTTTGCAGAAGAAAATATCAAAAAGATTATAAAGTTTAAAGCTATTCTGATGGTAAGTGTGCTTTGTAATTTTTTTCATCAAATGAATGAAGCCTCAAAAAATCTTATTAAATTACAATGTTTAAGTTATTTGTACAGTGTCCTTAGAATATATTTGTTTGACATGGTTACTCTGCTACTTGTTCAGTTCCATGCTTTTTATAATGTACCCTTTTGAATTTATTTTTCTCATTGAATGACCTGTGTTTCTGTGATTTAGACATTGCAAATCCTGGTTGGTTAGAAGTGTGTGCTGACACTTGGTGGCAGAAGAAGACCAGTTTCAAGTCAAAGAAGCATCTTAATGCAGATCTAGAGTCCTCAGGAAACAAACGTGATCTCCTAATGGATAGATCAATTGTTTTTAAGCATTAACTCTTCTGGGATTCTTAGATACCCTCCCTGATTTATGACTCTTTCAAATTACTGACGCAGCACATAAACTAACAAAGATTTTGTTTATTAATTGGCACTTCCTTGCAGCAGTTTTTCAGAGTCGGACAGTGAGAGTACTTTAAAATGAAAAAAAAAAGTCTTCTTTGAAAATTGCTAGCTTCTCTTTTCACTTAGACTGGTGTGTTTTGAGTGTGGAAGTTGATATGCACGTAGCAAGGGCTCAGGGTTGGCCATCAGACCATATGATGATGATGTTGAGGGCGAGTGGGGAGGAGGGTACAGAGCAGTCAGGAGTAGGAGTGACAATGGGAAACAAAAGGAGAATGTATGGATGAAAATTCTGTTCTGATGATACAGTTAAGGGGAATCCCAGTTCGTGAGGTGTGATTGAATATACATAACCAAGATTGTAATTAAAAATTTCTACACTAGCTTGGCTGAATCCCAGTCCTTCCTAGCTGTGACCCCTGTATGTCACCTTTCCCCAGCCACTACCATTATTTATTCTTGTCTGTCTGTCTGTCTATCAGGTAGCATATTTTTTTAGGATTTTGTTAACTGTCCGGGTATAATCTGGCTGCTACTCACTTTTTGGGGTCTGCATGATAATGAGCCTTTGCAAACCATTTCTAAACTCAGGAACACTAAGACTACTCCTTCTTATAGGAGTCTGTCTAATAAATCTGAAGGAGCATGAGTTTTCTTGTTTTAGCTCTGTGGTTTAGCCCTGGACAAATAACATAACCTCTCTTGACCTCTGTTTACTCAGTGAGAGGAGGAGCTTAGTCTGAATGCCTCTTGACTTCTGTGCTATTCTGAAATGTCTGTAAGGTAAGCACTTCAGGCAAATAGGCTAATTTGGCTTCACATAGAAGTTTTTTTTTTTTAAAGCTGGGATTGGCTTTCTTGTATACATGGAAGGAGAATGATAGAAAGGAGAAAGGTCTTCAAGTACTGATAGGAGGATGGTGGCAATTTAGATCTGAATCTTTCTACCTGTTTTCCTGGAAACCATGCAGACTGATATTGCAAACTACATCTTTAATGAAACTAGGAAATAGAGAAATTCTGTAAATACTGGCGTGGTCCACGCCATGGCAGGATCCTAAAGGAGTCAGCTTGGGCTGCCCTCTCTGAGTTGGCAAGTCCTCTGGAGGGAGAGCTGCTGGCAAGGCCACAGCTATGAGCACTTGCTACAACCATAAGGGTTCCTGCCTTGGCTTCGTGGCTTTTGCCTTCTCTTTTGATATTTTGGTTAGCGTGGCAGTTCTCTGAATTCCCAAAAGATGATAAAAATAACACAAATGATTTTGCGGTCATTGAACTAAACATTCCCACAGAGGATCCGAGTAAATTGGCCAATTTAAAATTATCCCCTTGTGATAGATTGACCACACCAACATATGTTCCAAAAGCACCGCTCATGACTAAATATGAGCTGCAGCCTAATGTAAGTTGGCAAACATCATTTACTGGAGAT